>NC_054558.1:8242219-8494719 GCF_017654505.1 Polyodon spathula
TTGCCTCATTTAAACAATGACCTGTAAACTAATTTCACCAGCGCGTGTGAAATATAAAACACAGCCTCACATCACTGATTAATTACACCTGATATTCCAGAATCACGCCGGTGTGCAGCTCCATCAGAGACTCATTTATTGCTATCAGGCAGCAGGTTTTGCTGATCAGGGTGCTGCAATTGCCATAGGAATTGGATATGTTTAATGTGCGGCTTCTTGAATTTGCTCATGTGAGTTTAGCAGCATTCTTTTCAGGATATTGAAATTGCACTGCTTTGAACTGAAGGCACGTTGCAAGTACCCTTACAAGTGATCTTCTGGCATGACAATGACAATACAATGGCTCTTTAAAAAGGGGTAGGCTAGCATGTGGTCAGCTTCGACTCTATGAGCTATTGGTACCATAGTAGTATTATTTTTGTGCATTTTGACACAATTCCAGCTGTATTACAACAATGCTATGAACCAATATATACATTTGTGGTCTGCTAAGTGGTTATTAAGAGTAACCTACTGGTATTATAATGTATTATTTTTATGGACCAAATTTAATAATAATAATAATAATAATAATAATAATAATAATAATAATAATAATAATAATAATAAGACTCTCGGTTATAACGTGGCTCAGATATAATGTTCCTACAGCATGTCCCCCAATTCCCTATACTAGTGATTCATGCAATATTTCTACAGTAATTTTTTTGCTGCAAGAGAAGCTGAGGCTTTCTCAGGGAGACGAGACGCTTCAGCTTCGCTTCTGCCCCGCTCCAGCAGCCGAACCCAGGGCGAGCCCATTCCCTCTTCCCCTCTCCGGACCTGCTCTCCTTCTCATACTTGGTTTGCTTGTCTATCGCTTTGAACTGAACTCCTGACTGCCGTTTAGTCAGAATATTTATAGTTTCAAAGATTTACATTTTAAGTGCTTTGTAACTATGCATTATAACATTGTAATTACTAAGTAACTGCTATGTAAATACACAGTAATTGGAGACAGTGTAAAGTGTTACCCAGTGTAGACCCCCAACACACAACAGACCCCATAAATACTTTCTGGCACCCCTGCGAACCTGGCCTTCAAAGGGTTAATCCCACCCTCCCTCTCCTCGCCTAGCAGCACTGAACCCAGTCCAATGAGTTTTTCTTCTTTCGTCCTCCTGGACGTTGGCTGAGCTGCTTGGCTGGACTCTATAACACCCAGAAGAGCCGAAGGGAAGCAATACCATTTCCAGTGCTGACAACACAGAAACACAGCATTTTAATTTAGGGTGTAATTCTCTCTTTTCTGGGAGCCACGCACAATCTATATTGCAACCATAAACTTCTCCAACTCTCCTACCAGCTTTCCCTCTTCAATTATGCAGAAAGATATTATTTGAAATGCGTCGTGGCAGCTGCTTTATGTTTCCCGCTGGGCAGAAAAGCAATAAAGAGGGAATGAGCGTTTAGGGTTATTTCTTCCTGTTCTGTTCTGTTTCTTGTATTTGCACAAGCAGAGCATTAACCCTGTTCGATCCCTGTAACCGTGTATCACAAAGAGATCAGATGCTGTCTAAACGCAGTTGATTCACACAATCCAAACGATGCAGAATAGGAAAAGGCGGGTCTAAATTTAATGAGAATGGACAAGTGTTGTGGTGTATGAACTGCTGTATTAGGGTGTAGTATCCTCTATGGACTTGAATGTAACCATTGCCCACATGCCAGTACATTATAGAAGCATCGGCTTTCAAATCCAGAATTACTTTCCTCAGCAATTCATTCTTAATGCCATATTTATATTGATTTGTATTGATTTATTTGTCAGAAGCCTTTATCCAAGGCGACTTACAGGTGTCACAGGGCAGCAAAGGGTTACAATGCGAGCCTAATATTTAAATACAGTGTAGTTTACAATAAGTGAAAATACTACTATCCCTGTTTTATATGCAGTACATTTCTCTACTTGTCTATGCAACCCCATAAAGGGTGGCAAACTGGGGCATACTGGAAGAAATCGCTTTCAGGTGTCTAAAGTAAATCAGTTCTGTACAATAATGTCCCTCAAGCAGATCTGGGTTTTTGCTAAACAATTCCATTCTGCACCTTCCTTTTGTGATCAATTCAAAGCAGGCAGCAGGAAGAACCTCGAGCATATTAACCCTTTACACACCACCTCAATAGTGCACCATCCTTCCGGGCTGAAACCATGTGACTGCCATTCACTTTATTTCCAATCCCGTTTTCGTGACCATGCATTGTTGAGGCAGTGTGGAGAGGGCAACTGAGAGGAGATTTGCTCATTAATATATTTAGCTCAAGGCTTAACAATTAGCAGCAGTAACACTCGAAAGAGGAACGCTCACCAGAAGAGCAGGAGAGTCTGGGATTAATGGCATGAGTAAAACTAATTGCGCTCAGCTGACATCCACTGATGATCAGCTGATCAGCTGCTTCAGTTAGCCCAGTGACGGTCTCAGGAGGTGTTTGTTCATCTGAATAACAACTGTCAGAAGAAAGATGTCAGCTACAGCGTGTCACGTCACTCACCCAAATCAGAGCTGAAATATCTGATTTAGATATGACGAGGTGATTACAGAGCTAGGGCTTTTCATATCCGGTGCTTGTCTTCACTCACTCAGGGTTTTCTCCTGTAAACAAGTATAACGAGGATGAAAAAAAAATCAAACAGCTCCGGGCTACAAACACAGGCCTTCTCGTTCACTATTAAATGGAAAGAGTTGGCCTGTGGGATACTGGCATATATATTACTTAGGGTTTTTGCTTTTCTTTTTTTATCTATTTCATTTTCAGGTTTTGTTTGTGTTTTTTTAAACATTTTTTTTTTACTGACTGAAAATGTTTTTTTAACCCATAAACTATTCCACCCCTATTATTATTATTCAAGATATTGGTGTTCAAACCCATGTGGCATACCTTTAAATAAAAACACTTCCCTTGTTGTCAAGCACAGGTGCTGCTGTTCAATTTCATCATTTTATTTATTTATTTAAAAAATACACTTCTATTGTATTTATTTTTTCAGCCCTGGAAAGAAATTAAGTTTGAACACCTCTGACATCCCATCAAAAAGGACAAATGACCCTGGCTGGATAATGATGTCTCTGTAGGGTTTGGGATGAGCTTGGATGCCATTGCCTTGTCAGCGGGTTAAAGGGCTATTTCTATTAAAAGAAACTTATGCAACCTGCGGTCTTTACCAGCTTCACTAACTGCGGTCTAAACAGCCAAGTCAATAGACGGATCCGAGCAAAGACACTTCAGAATGCTGGATCTGACTTACATGTATTTACTCTCATGTAAAGCTACAGCAGATGGGAAATTTGACACTAAAATATATGCATTATTTCATGCAGCCATCTGTGCACTCGAAATATGCATAAGCCAGACCCTGTTGACAGTCCAGTTTGTATAGATCCCTATAGGGAGACACAAGCTGCCCCAACACTATCTATGAGCCATACAGGCATGCTAGCACTCCTACTTCAAACCTGCAGTGCAGAGATGCTACTTCAGCTATACAAATTGAAAGATCAGCTATGGAAATTATTTTCTGTGTGTGCTCTATTAAGCAGTTTAAGTGGGCTGTCTGTTTTTGTCTGCTGTGGAGATCTGGAGAAAGTGAAATGCAACACAGGATTAGATTGATTCCTGATGCTGCTGATCTGCAGGGAATCAGTGAAAGATGAAATTTTTAATGTTTGTAATAGTCATGCGCCTGGTATTGCTTGTACGCGAAAGGGATTACATTTCCCTGCAATTTTTGGTCTAATAAGATCACATTTGAGAGGGGACTTTCTTCTCCCTGTCCCTGGGAGCCGCGCGGGATTATCGGAGACAGTGTTTGCTGTTTAATTAGACATGCTAAGTCGTATTTGTCTGAGGAGCAGGCTAATCAGGAAGAAGTTATTCCTGGTGTGTTCAGGAAATGTAAAGTCTCAGCTGGCTTAACGGTTCCAGACCATAATAAGCTCATAGATGCAGCAAGAATGACAAGTCGCGCAGTAACCAAAAAAAAAAAAAGACAAAGAAGGTTATCTTCTCAAAGCCAGGTACCAAATAATCATAAATGCAATTTGTTTCAATAATAATTTAACCCTTTATCAGCAGCAAATTAAAAAAAACACATAGTGTACATGTTGTAAACTCACTTAACTTGAAGGGTCCTATTCACAAGGCTTTAAGACTGTTTTTTAATAGTGTTTAGAAACTCTTTGGTTTGCTTTGAGGAATTAGAATAAGCTTACAACCACCTCCAGAACAGCTGGAAACAGATTCATGGACAGCAAACTTGATTTAATTAATCAAAATGGGCTTTTAAAAAAAAAAATCCTTAGCAAAACCCTCCTTGAAACGTTAAATGCCTACTGCACATTACCAACACACAGTCTCCACGAAGGGATCCAACAGGGGTAAAATACTATTTTACAGTAATTCTGTTTTCACTTTGTGTTAATGAATTGGTCTGAAGTATTCAGGAGGTGCCAATCAAAACTTTGTCAAATAAACGCTGCTTCGCTAAACCACAGCAGGGGAAAGCAATGAATATCTGCATTAGAGGACACCATAGAGGTCCAGAAGGGCTGTTTATGGCACAGGATATAGCGACCTAAATCATTTCGTTTCAATTCAGTGGTGTTAAGAAGTGCAGAGCTGGTTCAAATATTTAATCAAATCAAAGGAGGCTTGTGATTTACAGCAGAGCAGATAAGCTAATCCTTTGGTTTTCTTGCATATTTATTTACCTGCATGTGAGATCTTAAAGAAACTGCTGCATGCTTTGCTGGTGTAATCCTCGTAGGCTGTAATTATACTGGCACACGGGAGCATTGATGTTTATCTTAAGAATATAAAGGCAGTGTCCCCGGGGTGTGAAACCCAGCTAGCCCTTAAAGCTGCTCTTTATTATGTTTATATACACTGCTGTGAAAAAGTCTGACATGTTGCATTTTTCTACTCTGATGCATTATGATGATTAACAATTTACTCAAAGCCTCCACTAGTGTTTTCTGCTGTTATAACAACCTTGACTTGCATAAAGAAGGAAAAAAATTCAGTGAAATAGCTCGCATCACTTGATTTTCAAGGTGTGGTGTCCAAAGCATAAGCAACAATTACAGAGAAACATCATCTGTAATTGATGAACCCAGGACTGGAAGACCCAAAAAGCTGTTTAACTAGGATGAGCAATACTTGATATTAATGTCCTTAAGGAATTGAAAGAAGACAAGCGTTGAATTGACAACAGAACTGGCAGAAGGCACAGGTGTGGTTGTCCATCCATCAACAGTCCAAAGCACCTTTGACCATTGTTCCATAGTCCAATTTCTGTGTTCTTGTGCATATTTTAGCCTTTTAAGCTCGTTCCCCTTTCTTAACAGAGGTATTCTTACTGCAACACATCCTTTAAGTCCTGATTTCAAGAGTGACCTTCGTACTGTTGATTTGATGGACAACGACACCTGTGCCTTTGCCAGTTCTGTCGTCAATTCAATGCTTGTCTTCAATAGCCATGCTATCCAGTGTATGCATTTTGAGTTTCAGGCATCTATTCTGGATATTTCAGTGTCTTCAGTGGATCGAGCGTATGTTACAGGAACATTTGCCACCAAGGTCAATGACACAGAGAGTGAGGGAGGCTCCATTGTTCAGCTTAATTACATACAGAGCCTGCGATTTCTACTATTCCAATTCTCTCTGTGAAAGAGGCGTTACGTCACAGTTCACTGCTGCTGTATCCCAGCTTCCTCCACACGCTTACAGCTAAAAATAAACATGCACTACAGATAACCATGCAGACACCTGCAGCTTCTGCTGTGCATTCTTTACTATGAATTTATAGCATCCCTCACTCAGCTCTACTTTGCTTTGACCCTGCTTGGCTGTGCTTGACCGCACTGGCCATTCCTCTGCCATGCCTTTGAAACACATACATTCCCTACTGCTATGCTTGCCGTGCAGCTCATCAATGTTATGGGATGCCATGTATTTTGCAATAGTAACAATAATTCCATCACTTCAAGACACTTAGCACTAAATACATCTCATATTGTCCCCATGTAATAAGTTACGATGTGACTCTTTTTTTAAGTGCCATGAGTCCAAATACAAAAAAATGGTAAAAACTGGTAAAATAAACCTCCTTGCTTTTTATACTATGCTGTACATTTCCTTGTTAGTATAAAAACTCGCTCAACACAGAAGAGTTTGATGCGTGAATGACAGGCAAGATGTATGTATTTGCTACAATGTATGAAGATTCCTTCATGTTTAATTGAAGCCTGCTTCTTGTCTTCATACAGCCTCACAAGGGTTTTTACCTTGACACTGTGATGGCACAGTTCAGCACAGTAATTGTGAACCCCAGGATATTGATCTCTATTATTCTCTGTATCTTTAATCTGAAGTCAAATCCAGAAAGGTTATTCATTGTAAGTGGTTTTTTTGGTAATGAAAATTGAAATAAACCATTGATTCGGATACTAAAGAGACTCTTTAGGAAACAATATTAGGGGAGAGGGTGTGAGGTGTCACTGCATGCATAATTATTCTATTAAATCTTAAGAACGCAAATACACTTCTCTTCTCTTTGCAATGATCCATGTCTATGTCAAATCAAGGTCAAATTTAAAAGTGAATACAATTTTAAATCATTCATGATGCAATTTTTGCAAGGTTTAATTTAGCTTTACCAATCTTTTGCTGCATCAAATTGAACACCCCCCCCCTCCCCCCCGCCACAGAATACTTCGTGCTGTATATGAAAGTGAAATTATTTCTGAATTTCTTAGAGGGCTAAAGAGAATGTTTGAGGGTGAAGTATTTCATATTATTTAAAAGTACTGATATTGTCGCCAGGTAACAAGTTACTATGTGACACCTTTTTGGCACATTGTCCTTTTCCTGAGCTGAAAAAAATCTTGTTCTGAAAGAGAAGATTCTGTAGCTGAAATGCTTTATGATAAAATTTAAAAATACACGTCAGACACAGCACACACTGTTTTCAATGCCCTGTTTGTGTGCAGATAAGATACTGAACCGATAAGCATGTAGTTTCATCAAAGGCTTTGATGAAAAGGGATTTTTAAAGGGGGGCAGGGATGAGTTTCCACACCAGCACTGGGCTGCTATTGGTGTCCTTTGATTGTGTGATTTTTTTAATTAACGTTTACTTCACATGAATTCAGTTGGAATTACTAAGCCGTTAATGTGTAACTACATAATTATTAATCACGTTGAACCAAAGTGTTATTGGAAGCAGGCACAGCGGATAAGAGTGCTCGAAAGAAGCGTATTAATGAACTTTGAAAGTAGTTCTTTTAGAGGTTTGTAAAACAAGGCAGCTTGATAGTGTTGGGATCATTGTGTTCTGCTGCGTGAACTCTTCCACATTTACTAAAACATTGAAAGTGTGGCCCATTTCCTTAACTAGCAGGCATTGCTCTTTTGAATTCCCCTGTCCTCGAGCTACGGTGGCCTTTCAAGCTGACAGCTCGGCACTTGTTAGATATTATGATCCCATTAATAGTAAGCCCTACATCTGACCATCTCTTTAAGCGCTTGTCTTTGACAGTAATGCAGCACAGCTGGGCTGCTCATTACCTAGGCTTCATCCATGTCAGTGACGATTGGTGAAGAATGCATTTACAGAGTCAACTCAAGCAACGCTGTGGCAAAATGTGTATGAAGTATTTATAAATGGCTTTATTAAAGAAGACAACTGCAGATATTCTTCCGTTTGCTACTGTACAAACCAGGTTCCTCCAGTCTTTTCATCCTCGGTTTCACAAGATCTTGATACCAGTTAAAAATCTGTAGCCATGCAAGAAACAAAGTTAACTGTCAGGGATCAAAGACCCCTTTCCTGTAGGACATAAACGTGGTCTTAAAAAGTTCAACCCACCTTATCCCAAGTTTGTAGACTGGATCTCAGCCCGTTGTGTATATTGCAGGCCTGTTTGTAGACTGGATCTCAGCCCACTGTATATATATTATAGTCCTGTTTGGAGACTGGATCTCAACCCGTTGAGTATATTACAGTCCTGTTTGTAGACTGGATCTCAGCCCGCTGCTGTGTATATATTATAGTCCTGTTTAGAGACTGGATCTCAGCCCACTGTGTATATTACAGTCCTGTTTGTAGACTGGATCTCAGCCCTCTATATATATATTACAGTCCTGGCTCTACCTGATGTATAATAGTTCCATATGGAGTCTCATGGAGGTGCTTTGGAATGAGGCCACAGCCTCCCACCACAGCCTGGCTGCCTCCTTGCATATTATTGAAAGAAAAATGTCTATGTGAGAAATATTAATGTCCTTCATATTTAATTAGTACTCAACAACCTTTGGAAAAGAAAACATTAATCTAGTGGAATAATAATTTTGAAAGAGGAGGGTGAGCCAAGGGCAGGGGCACCCATTAATATTGTCACATCACGATTCTCCAATGCCCATCTACAATTCCTCGTGGTAGCAGGTGCTGCATGGTGTATAAACAGCTGGGCCATGAACCTCACATATACAACTATTGTGTGTTATCTGTCAAACTTTGTGTGCATGTGTGAAAATAACACAAAAATAACAAACAAAACACAGCAACAAACAAATAAGCACAGTGGCCAAAATAAATAGCAATTTGACAGAACATTCGTCTGACAACTCAATAGAGCACAGCACAGCACAGCACAGCACAGCACAGCACTCATCTAAGCCAACCGTAACACCAACATCAACGCCAACAAACAGTTGTTTGCCCCTTTTATACTCCTGTGGCTGGAGCCTAATTAATCATCTGTTATTCTAATATGGCACAGCCACATTCACATGTGTGTTCTGACAGGGAGGAATTTAACCCCCTCCCTGCCATGTAGATATATATTAACCCCTAGTTCGTAACTCACAAGCCTATTGAATAACACACTGAGAACAAAAGTAGTTTGTGCTGTTGCCGTGCTATGGCTTTTGCCCCCTGCCATCACTCTGAAATTCATACAGTTAACGTAAAAGATACTGACTGTCGTTTTCACGTTATAGGCTTCATAACACACCAGTCAATATTTGTATGATAGAGCACCATTACATACAGAGTGGCTCATAAATATAGAGACCTTCATTAACACCTTGACTTCTGGACATCAGAAATATTCTGTCAGAGCACACTTTCATTCAATGAAGTGACAACCAAAGCTGCTGCTTCTCCTCCTCCTCTTCCTCCTCCTCTTCCCCCTCCTCCTCCTCCCTCCTCCTCCCCCTCCTCCTCCTGGAAGAAATAAGACAAGCCACACAAACAAGCCAAGTCAACGAATAAGGAATGACACATATTGAAATGATATAAGAAAAATAAATAAATAATCCTCAGACTAGCTCCAAGTGAAATAAGGTTGACAGGGGCAATTACACTGTGTGGCTTACAAACTAATCTATCTGTCAAGGTAAACATGTAGTAACACAATTCCCCCTCACAGTTATGGGGCCCCCTGGCTAGACACACTTGACATGGTCTTTAGTTATGTTATGATTAGGGGAGTTTAATTACATTTTTGTGTCAAGAGTTTTAGGGGCTCTGAAAACCATTTCCCTAGGATTCTGTCATCTGGTTTTGTGCTGCCGTCAGCATGCTGTGAAATGTGTATTTGGGTTTTCTCGTTTCAGGGTCTTAAAAGGACTTACAAACCTGCTGAACCACTGAAACTGAATAGGAGAATAAAACAGAAAGCATAAAAAAGTCTGTTTCCCACGCAAAACAAGCAATGCACACTGTTGAGTTAATATGTTTCGTTGATCAGTATTTGCAGTTGTGTATTGCTATGCACAATTGTGTATCGCTGTGCACCACAGAGTCCTGCAACACAGGGCCCGACCCTTTTTAATAAGACCTACAATCTGACCCGAACTCACAAGTGTTTGTCCTTTACCTACTGCCTGCGTCGACTGTCTCACATTCACACACAGATCTCTCTACCATTCTCCACAGATTGAGTTTATATAATAGCTATACAATGTGGTAGCTCCTTCATAAAAACAAACAAAGAACCTGGTCTGGTTGTATTTTAACATTGTAACGAGATGACCATAACAGTGTAATCTACCAAGCTATATAAAAAGTCATGTTATGATCATATTTAATGCAGTATATTACTTTTAATACTATACATAGGTCTAGCTTTTTAAGCTTGCCACTTCCATTGATCGAGGGTCCTTATTCCAGATGTGGACACTGGATAGAGCACTAGCAGGAAGGAAAGGGTTAAACAGTGAAGAGAATAAAAGGAGAGCAGAGGAGTGATTAAACATGAATCACTCCCCACTAGCTAAGCAAAGCAGGCTAATATTTTGCTTACTTTCCACATGTGAAGTCACCTGATGCTGCAGTTTTAGGTAAGGCTGCTAGATAAGAGTGAATAATGAGTTTATCAGAGGGCCCCACACTTTAATCCCCCGGCATCCCAGTGATAAGAGGTTTTATTTAAGATCTGCTGTCCGATAGCCTTTTTTCTCGTTAATAAGTCTGTCAACGGGGACAAGGCAGCCAATCAACCCAATCCGCCCAGGTTATCAGCTCTGCCCAGGTTTTCATCTGCCTCTGACAAGAAGCGGGTCGGAAACCTTTGAATCCTGAAGCAACACAGCCTTTCGGCATTGCTTTACTTATAGGAGCATTTAAATAGGCTAATTGGAATGAGCAAAAGTATCTTTCAGGTTCCACACTTTAATACCGTAAGACATGTCAGATATTTAAAAGCAGTGGGCGCTGTTTTTCCCACTTTTAAGACCTGCGAGTCTGTGTTAGATTTTTCTGGGGTGAACATTTTATGATTTAGTTGAATAAATATAAGTAGTCACCCAGGAATTCAGATGTCACTTCATGGTGGTCTTGAGGATTTATTTACATTTTACTGTGATTGAGGTGCACAATTGAGGTATCTCTCAGTGAGATTCCCAATATGCTGTATAGAAGAGACAATTCGGTATGTTTTGACTTGCACTGTTCAGGTTTCAGCTTCGTTCAGTGTCTCTGCCTCTGACTGGAAGGATCTGATACCTGATATCAACAGCAGTTGATCGGATGTTTTTAATCGCAGTGCAGCAGAGGCTAGAGAAAGATGGTTTGTCATTGACCAGAGGGACTCAAACCTGTGCCCTTTTTCAATTTCACCCAGAGTTTCAAAGCATTTCCACCTCACCAGGCACAAGGTTTTACACAAAGAGTGGCATTTGCTTTTCATCTCCCAGCAGATAAGAAAAAAAACATTGTATATTGTAATGCTTTGTAACCCTGTGACATCAGGAAAATTGAAGTCTGAAAGAAAAATCAATATAAATTAAAAACAAATAGAAACGGTCAGAAGGTCCCATTATTAGATGGAAATCTATCGTTTGATAATTTACAGTCGGTGACCTGCCATTGTTGGACTTGTGGTTTGACAGAGCATGTGAAACAGCAGGTATAACCTTCTTCTTCTTCTTCTTCTTCTTCTTCTTCTTCTTCTTCTTCTTCTTCTTCTTCTTCTTCTTCTTCGTTGTAGTCATAGTTTTGCCTTTACTTAAAGCTTTTTTACTGGAGGAATGGCTGTGATAAAAATGTTTCTAGTGTCTCTGTGGATTTGGGGTACTAATATATTTATATACCAGTAAATCAGATATTCTAAAGCAGGTTATAAAATATAGCTACAGCTTTTTTGGGGAGGTAGGTCTACATCTGACCTAATTTACTTGTGGGGTTCCACATTGTACTGCAGGGTTTTTGGACCCTGCAAACCCACATTGGTATGGACCGCAAGTGTAAACCAGGAGAATGTTGCAGAGATTATGTACAATAACAGAAGACACTGCACTGTGGCAAAGTGGTTTGCAGTGCGCAGGTGTAGAGGTAATGCAATGCTCAAGAGAATTACAACAACAAAGTTACATTTAAAATGAGGCTTTATTTTGTAATCTAAAGTCACTTGACAGCAGTAAATAATAAAGTTAACTGGCCATACCCAACGATGAGTATTGCTCAGTGAAACCATGGGGTTCATTCCCGAAATAATAAACACAGTCCTTAACACACCCACAATATACAAACATGGTCACAAGTCCACAGTGAGTGCTGTAGTGCTTGTGGTGCAAATACAATTTATCATGAAACAAGTGTGGTGATGTCCGGGTTTGTGCTGGCCTGTAGCGACAGCTCTGGATCATGTCAGCCATCTAATAACAATAAACAAGTATATAATTAGACACGACAAAAACAAACAAAACACTCACAATACTTTAACATGGACCTCCCTCCAGTTCAGAGTTCACCATAACAAAGGAACAGATCACCTTTCTACATCCCCTTATATACCGTCAATCACTTGGTTAAAGATTGCAACCACTCCTACGATCCACGGCTGCCACATCGTTTCCCTTCCGGGTCGATGATTTAGTATACTGTAGTTCCGCCCTCTTTCTAGATGGCCGACTTCCGCCTAACCCTGGGAATGAATTGTCTGGCCATCCAGTCCAAAGCACTCTGTTCCCTTTACACAGCGCCCTCACAGGTCGGGAGGGAGAGCTAACAAGAATCATTCTGTCTCTATCGCAGGCACTTAACAGCTTCATAACACTGTACAAAAATGAAAGTTAAAAGACTGCCAGGGATTATTGCCAGTGCAGCTCCCTGATGCCCATCTAGGTGACTATGGCAGTGTTTTCCAGGCTCTGCAGCCAGCCAGCCAGCGTTTGCATGCAACTTTATTTCTTGTTCTGATTGATCTGAAGTACATAATGTCCTTAGCGCCCACAAGGTAGTTTGCTAACAGTTGCTGTTCCTTGTTCTTCGACCCACGAGGGCAGATGTTATGTGACAGAGTGTGTGAACTGATTCGTGGCAGTGTTTTTCATTATCATGCTGCACTTCTACACAACATTAAGCAAATTACATTTTTCACATGGATCACTTAGTACTGTAGTTGCCTGATTGAAGTACCGGTATGTGTAGGAGACTTGATTGAGCAGATTTTAATGCCAGGTGCAAAGAATCTCTCTCTCTCTCTCTCTCTCTCTCTCTCTCTCTCTCTCTCTCTCTCTCTCTCTCTCTCTCTCTCTCTCTGTCTCTTTCTCGACCTTGAGAAACCCCTTGAGAGAAATGACTGACTTGATTGACTTTGTGGTCCCAACAACTCCCAGAAACAGAAAGCGTGTGAAAGGTAAATTAAAACCAAAGTTTCAACCTTTCTGCAGTAGGGTCGCACCTTAACGTCTTCATTCTGTGACCTTGTCGTCTATGTCACAAAATTTAACTTTCACTAGAGAACAAAACTCTCTGGAGTTGTTTTCCTGGCTAGTCAGCTAAAAGGGTTGTTGAAGACACACACACACAAAAAAATGAAGAAGAAATAGTGTTTCAACAGTCCCATTCAACCTGAGAGCATCACATAAACTGAAGCTGGCAGGGTTACCATTGATACGAATTAAAAACAAATAAAATAGGTACACAGAGCTGCTGTGCGGAGTTCAGAATGCATTATGGGCTGATTTATAGAGCAGTCACCTGTGATTGTATGGGCCATGAAAGCAGGGTGTATGAATCCACACTGCCTCATTGCCGGCTCGCAGACCAGTCAATAAGCTATTTAATTTAATGCCACAGTCAACACAGGGAAACAGTATTGACAAGCTCCCAAATACACCTCCAAGACTCACAGCTGCAAAGAGCAGATAAACTTTAAGTGAAAAAGTCAATCTTCACCTCCATGAATACCAGCGACTTATTAAACTTCCAGCCACAGTGTAAAGAATCTTGAGCATCTAAACTCAAAGAAGTGAATAGCACTCAGAGGGGAAGAATAGCAACAGCAGAGGAATTAGGCTTCTGCTTCTATTAAATCTGCAACATTTATCCAACATTTAGCCAACAGATAAATTCAGAATACATGATATTTCAACATTGTAAAGTAAGTTGAATCTTTGTCGTTAGCCATTAAATCTGAAAAAAATGTTCGTATGTCCGTCCGTCTGTCTGTGAACACAATAACTGCCCTGTGTTCACCAATCTTCACCAACCTTCATCATACACTCCTGGTCTCCTGCAGACACCATGCATTCAGCTACAATGACATTTTGCACACAACTTGGTACCTCAAATCTTTATTTGAACTGGGGAGGAAGAAGCATTCATACCACCCTAAAGGGCTTTATTAAAACCTACACAACATGCATACAAGAATGCATAACATTCCATTATCATAGCAGTATTTATTATAATGCTACAAAATGACATTTTATAGATCTCGACAGATACAGTAAAATAGAGTCACAGGCATGCACTTCAATTATAAAGTGATTCTGTAGGATTATTCAAGCCGTTTTAAGTCATATATAGTATCCATTTCAAATAAAGCATTACTAAAAAGTTTGTGTAAGATACAAAAGATGCAACATTTCTCAATATCTACTTTACCAATTCTGATAGAGTCTATTATATAAATACACTCCTGTCCTCTCTGTTTAGTGTCTGCGGGACAGTCAATAAGCTATTTCATTTAACGTTGTAATGCAGTCAATACGAGGGATACATTGGCTGAGTCTCCAATATCCCTGCACGCTGCCCACTGCTGATAAACCTTTCATTCACAGCCCTTAATCTTAAACTCCCTTGGAATTAATGCCCCCGAAACATTTAAATAATTCATCTCCTTTCAATATGCAGGAGCCGTTTACCGAGACCTCGCAGTGACGAGCACAGGGATTCAACTTAATGACAGTGCTTGGGGTTCCAGACTTTTCTTGGTATTACATGACTTATTTTTGCTAACTTTAAGTACTGGAGCTATAGTTGGAAGAGCAGTTTTTTACAATGTTGGAAATCGTTAACTTTATAGGTACCGGAGTTTGACATTTAGGATCATTGACAAAAACTCTAAAAGAAAAAACATGAACAAAAGTGATGTCTAACCCTGGACTCAAACACAGCAATCGAACACAGTTCTCTACCCTCCCCCCACCTCCCAGTCCTCAGCTTTAACTATTAGACCACCAGTTTCAAGTAGTGAGGGAGACACTGGTGGTTGGGCTGGGATTTGAACCCGGGATCCACTAACATGAAGCACAGCCTTACGTAAGGCTGTACAAGAAGCAAGTGGCACCTGCACAGCACATGACCCAAGCAGGGAAACATAAAGGTAGGAGGAAAATCCTGGAAACTGCATGAAGATATTTATCTAAATGAAAAATCGACGAGGTCCCGTGAATTCCGTTTCTCAAACATTAACATCAGTTTAGCTGGGTTCTGTCCTGGAAGGTTAGACAACTCTTGTTAATCACTCTGGAGGAGGCTGTAGATCACCCATGCCTCACACTTCCACACCTGCCTGTTGGGGGGGGGAAAACAAATGTTTTGACTCAGGGAATTACACATAATTTCATAATTAATTTCAGGCTATTATATAATCAGAATGGATCAGCTTCAGGTTCGCGGTTGGTCGAAAAGGGGGCGATGCACTCGGAGAAATGAATAAATGGGGATTAGTGAATCGGAAATGATTAGCGTCCTCACCATGCCTGCCTTGCTTCCTTTTGACAGCCGTAGAAAAAAAAAGCAGGCCTTAATCCGTCAGAGTAATAAAGGATAAGCGCCTAGCTGACGTGGATGCCTGACTTCGTCTCCTCTAATGTCACTTTCAACCTCCCTAAACAGCACTGCCTATTAGCACACCTGCCAGGCACCCCGACCTCTGTGTTCTTCTTGACGAGAGGCGCAGTGCTTCCAGCCTCCCCATACAGTGCCTGTCAATGTGGCTTTACCCACCAAGATGGATCCTAACCCTGTGGCATGTCACCTTACGCCCCTGTCTCACATGCCTGCGTGTGGAATCCAGCTGGGGAGTTTTAATTACAGTAACACCTCAGTGACACAGAGACACCAGCGTTCCGTTGAACTTAAAAAATGTCAAGACTAAGAAAATTCCATGACAGGCGTTTCCACTGGAATACAGTGAAAACAAAACACTTCTAGCTGAGCCGATGGAGTTAATTTTGTTTCTTTGAGCATTGCGTGCACTGGTTTAATATTTTCTGCATCACCATAGCCTTTCACACTCTTTAGAGAGCACGACTGGTGAGAGAGCCCACACTCCACTAGAACCTGGCTTACAGTAATGACCTTTGACATTAGCATATAGTGCTCTGCTTGCCTTCATTATAACACTGTCCCTGGGAGCCTAACATTTTTGCATGTCAGAGTGAGAGAGGCACGGTATAATAGGCTGATGGCAGAGAGAGACAGCCACTGAGATAATGAGAAGCCTAATAAAAAGTAGAGAGACTACCTGGTGTCATGTGCAATTTAGTCCGGGGCACAGATGTACATTTTCTGTGAACACTGGGGAATTAACCAGCCTGATTGCCATTGAAATTATTATTTAAAAGAAAAAGCTAGAAAATGAACCTTTGTAAGCTGACACTTTTATACAAGGCGTGTATTACAAGCTCCTGCCGATTGAAAAGTTTTGATAATTGCATAAATTTACATATCATTTGAGAGCTATTGAAGGTGCTGCACACGGTCTGCTGATGGCTCTGCCACAGTTTATTTAGGGATCCTCACTGAACCCTTAAGCGCTGATACAGACTTTCCAAATTGCATTTGGCAAATATTTTGATTGTTTTACAGGGCCCTAAAATAAAAATGAAGTAATGTTGTTTTCTGCTGGAACTCAGTCATCATATGGGGTGAACGCAAAGACTTTGTTTGAAAGTTCTTGAAGTATTAATGCTGATTTTTTTTGTCTCTTACATTGCTGCTAGTCAGTTTGCTGTGGCTTTGACCACGTCTCTAATGCAAATATCTTTGAGCTGAGATCTGAAGATGTCCTCAATGGATTGAGGAGGGGTGTGAGCAGAAAGCAGGAATACGGAGATAAGAAGAACAAACAAGATGGGCAGCAGTCTTGGCGGTCTTGTTAATAGACTTTTCCTGTCCTCTGATTTTCTTATGTTATCTACACAGCACAGGCATACTTGTCAATTTGCTGGTGTTTAAAGCAGATGGATAAATAGATCTGATGGCAAACTTCCCAGATAACAACTACTGAATGGCCTATATGAGGGCTGGAAGAGACAGCAGAACTTTATGGGAATGCCGCAGCTGCAGAGGACATCTGAAAGAATCAATAATAATTCCAAACTCTGAATGCAATTAGTAAGCAAGCTGCATACACCTATATAAGTACAGGAACGTGTCCATTTTATTAGGAACACCCCCTAATCAAGTAAGAAAGAAAGATGGTTTGTGAAACAGAAAATATATTTTCAATGTCCTTCCAGCAGATCCCATCTGTTGTTTTGTAGCTGTATTTTGTAATATCTGATCTGGGATGCCAAGGGTGTGGATTGAGACCTGCTGCTGGCCCACCCACCCCCCTTTTCAAAGCTTCAAAATAAAACAGACCCCGACAAAAGAAAACAGTTTGCCTGAAATACAGTTATTATAATAACAGTACTGCAAAAATACAGTGCAGGTGAACAATATAGGGGTTCTTTTGACTGCAGTGATTGCATGCAGAAAGGCATTTAAACATATAAAAAATAAATAATACACCCTCAAAGCAAATCCCTTGAAAAATCTACAAAACTGTTATTATATTTGTGTTTTATGTTTCTTTGCACTGAGTTGGACAGATGAGCAGAGAGTTGCAGGCTGGCTCCTGAGGGCTCAATCACATTTCCAGGCAGTGTGGAGGAGCAGCCCTCACACAAAAGGGACCCCGACCGGCAGACACACTGATGCATTTATTCTGTTTTCTCTCTCTCTCTCTCTCTCTCTCTCTCTCTCTCTCTCTCTCTCTCTCTCTCTCTCTCTCTCTCTCTCTCTCTCTCTCTCTCTCTCTTTCTTGCTGCTGATAATACCAGTTGTTTTTTCTCATCTTTCATTCCATCACAGGTCAAAACATTTGATAACCTCAGAAGCCCCATGGTAAGAGTCTGGAAACTGAAAAATGAAATTGAGGGTTTTTTGCTAGACTGTAATACTCCAGGGCTTGTGGGATGCATAGGGGTGAACGTTTGATTTCTATGCTTTGCGTTTCTGCTTTAAAAGGGGACGCACCAGTCAAGTCCTTGGGCACTTTTCAGAGCACACAACAAAATAATCTATATATAATATATATATATATATAATATATATATTATATATAGTATATACATATTATATTATATTATATATCATATATATAATATAGCATTATGGACTCAGTGACCGGACATTAATACACCACACACACACACACACACACACACACACACACACACACACACACACACACACACACACACAGACACACACATATATATATATATAATACCCAGAGAAGATACAACAAAATAACTGTCTTTCTTGCTGTCTGAGTGCATTTTCCATGAATAAAGCTGGTATCTGTCTGCTTCACATTGAGACTGCAAAAACCTAAAAGAAAGACTATACAGTGCATCCTATTCCTGTCCCCAGAAAGCATTTCTGTTTTTAAGTTTTACAAAAGCAAAGCTGAAACATGTCTCCAAAGGATTTAGCTCTTTCTTCAAAGAGACAAGGACCTGCTACTTTATATAATTAACACATTGCCCCAAACAGCAAACAGTGGAATTAAACTAGTAGTTTGTCAGTAACACCCTAACAAGTGTGTGCATCCCAGGGGACATCCCTAGTGTATTACTATTGGGTATTTTAGCACAACAAATATCCAAGGGCAGCAAACAGAATGGCACAGGTCATCCCTGACTGGGACTGCAAGCCTTTGAACATTCGTCTAGCCCAAGGGTGGATTTAATTAAAAAAGAACTACAGAGGAGAATTTCCTAGACTATGAACTAGCCATAGAAGGGCACAACCAAAAAAAGCCCCAACATCTGCCAAAAACATCAACTGCTGTTAATGCTGAATACAGTCTTCATTGAAAGCATTTATATGCACTTCTGAAAAATCAATGAGATTTCACAATAGAATAGGAAGCTAGCACTGATAATAAGGCAACGCTGGATTATTTTAATTGAATGCTCCTAGTGGCCATCACAGGAGCCAATTCCAGCACATTAAAATCTAATTAGCAGTACAGGAGATCCTTTAAAATGGACACAAGCCAGTGGGGATAATAATTAGGAGACAGAAGAATAGGAAGTCTCATCTTTAGTGAGAGAGAATGGGGCCGGGAGCTTCCTTCATTTTCTTGCAGCTTTATTTAGCTCAACAGCAAGCAGCAGGTCGCCCATGCCGAGGCTCATTAGCGGTGTTGGAGGCCATCGTGTAACAGAGGATGACAAGATCTCTCCACGAGCGTAGTGAGAGAGAGCACAGGAATAAAGCTCGCAGTTACTTACTTCCAAATCTTCTGACAGCTGCATCAATTACCCACCCTAATTCTCACACGACCTTGACACTAATGGGGGGATATGATGACATAATAAGTATCTCTGGGAACAGGTATTAATAAAGCAACAGAATTGTCTTGCAGAGGGATATTATTAGCCCACGGGGAGGGGGTGGAGGAAGGGGATGTTTCCGGATTAAGCTAATCAAAGGAACGAGAGCAGACAAGAGCAGGATGCTAAGCGATGGTCAGGAATGCTCGGGTGCAAAGGCTCATAAATGAAAAGATGAAGACTAGGAATGCACAGAGAAGCACGAAGTGAAATATGGCAAGTGCATGGTTAGGCTAGGCAGGTAAAGCACTCTTAGATGGCAGAGTTTGATATCCACTATTCCAATGCAGACCATATTCACAATTCAGCAACCATAACCAAAAAGAAACAGCTATGGTGCTTGTACGACCTTTTGAATGAACTCCCTGGGTTGTTTGTTTGAAAGCACGTCGAATTAGCACTGTGACAATCCCGCCTTGGTGTTCCTCTTACCACACTTCATGGGGCTGGGACCTCCGCAGCTCAACTCTGCTGGGTCTGGAACAGGGACACAACCATTAAGCCACTCAACAGCAATTGAAGGCAAAGAGGAAGCTACCTGTAAATGATCTCGACAAGCTGTGGCGAATGCAGCCCCCCCATGGGGAACATTATCTGTTTTTTAATGGCTTGGGGCTGCCTGTAGTATATGACCAGGTGCAGGTGGATTTTATTTTAATATGCTTTACAAATGTACTGTACACGTTATTGTTTATTTCGATAGTATTTATCTCAATGCTTATCGGGTCAGTGCTCTTAATAAAAACACATCAGTCCCAAAGGAAAGAAAGGGGACATCTAAACAAACAAACAAAAAGGCCTTTATAATAGCTACCTCCCTTTGATAATCTGCAGGCCCCGCAGGGCTCCACGGCAGCGTCTGAGCAGCCAGTCACTTGTTCATTTTATTCAGCGGATGCCATTAATGCGGCACGCGCCCTTTGAGTTCCAGTCTTGTTCTTTTATCCCCCGCAGATATCAGTACTCTTTAGTGAATCATCACACTCAAGAACAGATCATATAGTTTCCCGTTGTGAAGAACAGCACTGTATGTTTGGAGTTTTTCTTTTCTTACTTGATGTTTCTTGATGTGCGTTTCCAAGCATTAACCCAATCTGCCTGACTATTCTCCCTTCACAACCACTGTGCAGGAACAAGCAAGATCTGACAGAACACTTGCTTATTGTTGATCAGCTCCCAAAAGACCAAAATAAACAAACAAACAAACAAACATATAAGATTATGCATGCGTATATTACAAATATGATAGGGGGGTTGGCATTTATTAATGAGTATTGTTTTTCATTATTATTTATTTCAAAATATGAAAATCCGCCATCTGTTGACATTAAATCAAAACCAACACATTTCAAGTTGCAGTACAAACGCTCACATGCAATTTGGCACACACGGAATTATAAGATACATGACACGACATTGAGAAAAAACTCTTCGGGGAATTAGATTGTTTTTTAAATAAAGGGCTTGAAAAATAACTGTCATTTCTGTGTATTGTTAAAAGGCACGTCTTGTTTGAATTTCTGTGGCAGCACGATTATTCTCTCCTGTGTCGTGTTATAACCCTGTATTTGCAATCAACGCTACTTCTTACTGTACGCCACCAGCTTAAAAAGGGAACTCAAACTGGAACATATCTAATATATAGATAAGTTAACTTAGCAATACTGTACAATAAATCAGTTGCCGCAGCTAAAAGGGGCGGGCTAATGCCTATTAAACAGCAGTCAGGCACTGTAGGCTTCATCTCAGTCAAAGTGACAATATGAAACTTGAATGACTTTAATGACGTTATACTAATGTGGGGAAAGCAAGGTTTTGTGCATTCATGTTTTATTTGTAAGCAAGAGCACAAGTTATTATATATATAGAATTATATCTCATAACTTGGTGACCAGCCTTTTGATACAGAAGAATAATATGCATGGTATCATTGCATTGTGCGTGCGGAGTGCTGTGGCTGTGCAACACCATTCAACAGTATACTGAATATTTATATAAAAGGAGCTCGATTTTTACCTGCCTCGGTGGGTTGTGAGATAGCCTGCTGGAGTAAAAGGTTGCTCTTGGGCTTGTCAAGGGCTCGTGGAATTTTGAACAGGTCGCTCAAAATTCAGCACCACGGACAGCTACCAAAATGCGAGACGGAAACATCAGAGCAACAAAGCTAAAACACTGTCCTGTTACACCGTACTGAGCTATCACATTCGGAAAACAGTATTATTTCACAGTAATATTTATATTTGTACTCTTTTTGTTTTTAATTTATTTTATTTTTTATCGATTTTTTTTAAAACTATACTTCGACAATCGTTGTTCAAATGATTATTTATATAACAATTCACATAGCTTCCAATCCTGTCAGAAAATACTGTTAAATTGCAGATCGGGACACACAAACACAAAACACATAAAAGCCGGTCTCTAATATATTCAAGCTGATGGAGGCCCTAAGTGCGTTTGACTTCTCCTTGTATAGATCTATATTGATCCGTTTTAGAAACACACACACGTTATCTCCGGATAGAGATCAAAGCCATCATTTTCAGGCCTCTATTTCCTGAGCAGTGTCAGGGATGATTGATTTTAATGTGCCGTGATTTTAGAGCTCTGACACCGCATACACAGTGTCTTGCCCCTCGTCCTTTATTAAAAGCAACAAGCGTGGTCTATTCCTCGCTGGTAAGTGCTTGTTACTGAGTTGAAACCGTTAAGGCAGCCCTTGAAATGGTGCTCTGGACTCAAACTGGGCTTTTTCTACAATGATCAATATGGAAGTAGGTCATTGTTTTGTGAGCACAGGGCATGAAGAAATTGTATGCTTTTTTCCCCTGATTTTTTTAAAGACAATTATGCATTGCATCGTAGCTATATAGTGTTCATAGTGACCTAAAACACAAAATACACCACCAAGTATTCAAAACGGTGCAATTGATAACCCAGCAAAAAAAAAAAAGTAATCCACTGTGTTCATTAAAGGCCCAGTGTAAGCTGCTTCGCCCAATTGCATCCTCGATGCCAATTCTATTCAATTAAAGACCAACAGACTCAGGCTAGGCTTATCAGCGCACTGACTGGATGGTGCCTGTGATAAATCCAATCAGTTCAGAGCAGATTTAGCAGGGTCAATTTTTCAATTTACCAGTAGATAAGTTACAACTGCACTCAAGAAACATGGGCGGGGTTTCCCTCAACAGTGCTCTAATGAGACACGCAAGACAAAGGTTTTCAACCCCTGTCCTGGGACCCCCTGTGGCTGCTGGTTTTCATTCCAACTGAGCTCTCAATTACTTAACTAGACCCTTAATTGAACTGATAATTTGCTTAACCTTTTTAATTGTTTTCAGCTCTTAAACAGTTGCAGAGTTCAAGTTAGCTATAACATTTTATTCACATAGGGGGATTAATACTTAATCCATCCTATATAATATACAAGAGTGGCATTTTCTTTCTTTTTAAATTTGGAATCGGCAGTTATTTTTCTCATTTTTCTCCCCAATTTGGAAAGCCCAATTTTTATTATTTTTTTTTTTTATTTCAAGCCAGCTCACCGCTGCCACACCTACTCTGACAGAGAGATGAAGACAGACACACACATCCTCCGAAACATGTGCCATTAGCCGTCCACATCCTTTCACTCTGCAGGCCCGCCATGCAGCCACCTCAGGCTACAGTTTTGGAGGACCACACAGCTCCGGGTAACTTGCAGGCAGGCCCACAGTTGACCGGTCAGTCTACAGGTGTCATTGGTGCGCGGTGAGCCGAGGACACCCTGGCCGACCTAAGCCCTCCCCACCTGGGTGCCACACCCTGGAAACTCCTGTCCCTGTTCAGCAGTGGAATAGCCTGGACTCGAACCTCCAGGCAACCTCCAGCCTACAGGATGCATCCTGTACTCCACACCTTGCCTTTACGGAATGCACTAGAATGCCAAAATACAACTTGCCATAATTTAATACCTAATTTTTCCTACAGAATATCTAGGGGTGGAATTTTCTGACACTGCAGTATGATTTACCATATTTCACTACCTTCCTTTCCTATAAAATATACACAGGTAGCAATTTCTGGCAGGGAGGCATATTTTGGCAGTAGATCTGCACACACGCACAAACCTCTTGGCACAGGGATTTCTGCGACAGTGGTTTTTTTCTGACTTTCGTTCTGTTGGTATGTTTTTTAATGGGCCGCTGCAGATTCATACTGCTGGTTTCAAATGGTTTCAGATCTTGAAAACCACAATGTTTAGGGCCCCTTAAATTAATATCCACAGTTGGCCTTGTTCCAAAAAAAATTAGGTTTTTAACTTGACTTTTGAAAAATGTGGTCAAACATTTCACTGCAGCAAAAGCTTATCTGGAAATCTGTGTTCCATGATCTGGTTAGAAGGATTCTCAAAGTAAAAGCTCAAATCTGTTAAACTGAAGGCAACAGTGCATTAGTCGTTAATTAGTCCATTTCTCTTGCGTACAAATATGTCTTTTATTAGGTTTAGAGAAAACTTGCAGGTTATACATTCCAAAATTGGAATAATATAATAACCTAAAGGTTAATGCCTGTGTCTGTGTTAGAGTAAAACCCATCTGTGTTCTGTAATGTGTATTTAATGAAAGCCTGTGTGTTAACTACAGTGTTGGAAGTTGATTACTGGAGTCTGTCCCATGTAATAGGGATTTATGAACCATCCTTATAATAACTTTAGTTACTCGCTCTATAAATTATTTATAAACAATGTAATATGGTTTAAGGGAACTCATTAGAGTTTTTAAAAAATGTAAATGCTAATCACCTTAAAAAGGGTCCTTGATTTATTATAACAAGACTGTGTATGTGTGTGTGTGTGTGTGTGTGTGTGTGTGTGTGTGTGTGCATGTGCCTGTGTGTATGTCGGTGTGTCCTGTTTAATTTTCTAAAGCAGAAGGAATCGAACTGAAGAAGAAGCCAAAACTTTAGAAAGAAATGCAGCCACTTTATAAACGCAGGTCCTGTAGCTGTTCTATAACTACTCACTTCCTTATCCAGTGAAGCAACAGTAACTTGGTTCAAACTGCACTGCACTACAGCTTCACTTTACTGGGTATGGCCACTTCATCCTGAGTTCATACAAACTCAGTGCTTGATTACAATCTGTTCTGTGTCATAGTCTCCGTGCGCACTGCTCTGGTCGATGCAGTTCATTCATTACCTGCATGTAGCGTGTTGAGTTATTGTGCATATTGATCATCTTTCTCTACTGGTCTCTGGTCACTTCCGACAGGACGTATATAGATCCGTAATTGCTTTCTGGGGCATTTGCCATTCCTAAGAGACACGTAGCACAGTAGTTTAGGTATCCCTGGTTTCACTTGCAGTCTGGGATGCAGATACTCAGGAACTTAAAAATCTTCTTCCCAAGCTCTACATAAACAGCAGCCTATTGTAGTATCTGTAATGTTTTGAGTTCGTTTGGACCAATATAAGTGTGCTAAGCACCAGACTCAGCCCCAACTTCCTACACTTCAGAATGCTAACATTTGCACATACTGTTATTTATGCTTTGCTCTTAAAGTTAAGTATACTCTTGACAAACTTTTAGGTAAAAAATGCAGGCACACTAAAAAGGCCATTCATTTTTTATGTCTGCTACATTTGGTAATGAATGTGTAATCAGGGTGTTTTTGAGGCACCCTCCTCTACTCTTGTCTCTAACACACTCCAACTCCTCCCTGCGTAGTACTTGCAGAATAATACAGTGCATTATAAATGTAATTAGCATGCTTTCTCACAGTGCACTAACAGTAAGCTAGTGATTTCATCCCATGAAAAACAACTCGGTTGATTGGGCCAAATGGCTGCAGTTTATCAGCTCTGTTATTGCCGTTTCCATTCACTTCTTGTGAGAGCAGGATGTTGTTATGTTATCACTGTAAATGATCTCAGCTTTCAGATGTATTGAGGTATCACGCAGCCAAACTGCAATGATTTAAAGTGCTGCATAACTACATACAGAGTCTCCATTTTCCTTCAGCCATTTCGCAGAGGTCTGTTATCCAGTGCTTGTGTTTCTTATTTGCTACTGCAGAGGTGTGTTCGGTGGTGTTCAAGTTTTAGTGAATAGTGTCACACAGCAGGGTCATAAAGCAATGTTGTATTTTTCAATCGAATCCACTCTAAATAGGAAAAAAGCACCTGGATGAAAGAGCTTAACATAACAAATCAAAAAAAAAATTATTAGAAAGGCTGGTTTCACAGATCACCAAATGTTAGGTGAGGTAGTGAGATCAGTCACATAATGAATTACTAAACTAAATGGCTCTGTGGAACATCTCGCTCGTTCATGAGCCAGGCTTACCCCATCACCTGATAACACCAGAAGCAGATTCCATGTGTCACATGGTTAAACCTTAATGCTCTTCAATTTATTCTAGCTGAGTCGTTACCTGTTACTGCCAGAGCTATAATTACTGTTATTGCAATTAAGAACACACACTTAGCAGCATCCCTGAAATCAAAAGTACCTGCAGGACCCTATGGATGGAAACGCGTCGCACGGGTTTCTCCGATTACAGGCCTGCCACAGGAAGCACTGGGGTATGAATTGTGCTTTATCACATTTTTGATGATTGCACGCTGGCCCCAGAGCAATACTGGGCAGCATTTTTATTACGGAGTTAAGGAGGTTTTTGCATTAAGATAGGGAAGTTTCGCACAGGGCGAGGAGGGAGTCTGTGGTGCTGTTTGTTTTGTTTTGCTTTTTGCTTTTAAAAGCCTTTCACAGTTTTCACATTTATTTATTTGGGCAAATACAGTAGGACGTATTTGATTACCCCTTGCCCCCTTTTAACTGTTTAGTAAAATATATGCATCGTTAGAATTAGGCAGCTAAAACACACTGTATCACTTTTATGCCAGTTTACTTCAGATGACAATTTTCTACTTAAGCTTCACAATAGTTCTTTTTTTTACTATTTATTGCAGTTTGTTCTTAAAGTATAAATGGCTCAAGTTGCACAATGGAGTAAACCTCATTATTATCCCAGCTCTAGTTACTGCATAGTGCTGATTGTACACATTAACCCTCTGAGCTTTGTCCCAACAGCCTGGTAACATCACCAGTTTTATTATCATTTTACAATAAGGTGAACATTGTGCCTTGGAGTGAAATGCTTTGGTAATTACAGACCAGCAACTGCTTTTACTGCTAACTCAAATACAGCCAGCCAAAAACCTGATTCAGACTGTTTCAGCTTTAGATCAATGCTAAAGACTACAGCAGTAATTATGGTTAAGTAATAGTGTTTATTAAGGTATTTTTGCATGCATTGTCTGCATATCAATCAGCAATCAAATATGTCTTTGTAAAACGTGTGCCGTTCAGCGCTTAAAGGCTTATGTTGTGATATTGACACCTTTCCCTTTTCAATCCAGTTGGCTATACATATTTATGTCCATCTGGATGATCTAAAAACACAGGACTTTGAAACAAAGCTGTATACAATACAGGGATATAGTTTATTCACTTATTTAGTCACAGAATAGCCAGTAGCATATTTAAGATAAGTGGGGACACAATACCCTGGTTGTTATTCTCCAAATGTGAATCTAGTCAGGATCTGATTGTAGGGCTGTGGGTGCAAACTGGTGGAATCTATTATCCATGCATTGAATCACTGAAGGTTTCGCATCATACCACTTCTGCCAAAACAACAAGCCCGTCTCAGCATTTATCGATTTCAGCTGTGACTATTTATTTTTTATAATAGTTGACCTACCGCCAGACTAAATCAGAATATGAAAATTACCTTTTTTTGAGCTGCTGCTACAAAAATGACCTTTATGAACGACAGCGCAGAAGGATGTATGTGTACAGAGGGGAATAATGACAAAGCTAATGGAGCGCTTATCAGGGTTTAAAGGTGACGCGCTTGAAAATCTGGGCACATGAACAATGTTTTGTTTCTCTGAAACAAAGGCCAGCTGCACTGATGGAGTCTGGTTATGTTCCTGCAAGCAGTTTAGCTCAAAGAAGAACCTCAATCCTATATCTGTGAAAGGGATTAGAAAATAAATATCCGTAAGGTGGAGATCCTGAGATAAGCAATCTCAGGATACTCATTAGACATCTTCATGTCCCGAGGGAAAGGCTGCATTGCAAAGAGGTCTCACGGTGAAATGTAAACATATTGGCACTGCTGTTTCTTAGTTTTTCTAGATGCAATTACAGTTCTGCGTTTGGTATGTGGCTGATTCTGACAGGTTGTGATCTCTCCTGTTCCTCTCCTAGATGCTCAGTGGGTGCTGTTCAGTTAATGATGTGCTGTTTACAGATGGATAATCCCCATCCACTTTGAATCCTGCAGGCTAAATATCCAAAATTCAAGCTGAGCTGGAACATACTGAAATCACTACTGTGAAAAAACAAAAGCAGCTGTTTTTTCTTTCTTTCTTTTTTTTGTATTTCAGAACCAGTAATGTGAAACTTTCAAGGCTGCTGTAAACATTCAGCTAAACAAACATCATGATTTATATAACAGGATTCACAACGAAGTAGTCTTGGATTGTCCGGTGAAGTCAAGGGGCTTACTAAGTGACATGGTTTGAATCATAGCTCTGATTAGAGGTCAACTGGTTGCCAGAAAGAAACCAGTCGACATTCTGCTTAAGGCCTCCTATTAAACCTGAGGCCTGGCTTAACAACACTGGAATGTCCTTGTTAAGGAGTTGATATCGTTAATCAGCTGATGAGTAATCGAGATAAATAATAACCGACTTCCTCCTTATATAATTGCTTGGCAGGAGCAAGAAGTAAATATAAGAAACAAATGGTTTTCTGTTGCTCTGAGAATAGAGGTACTGTGTTCAGTAATAAAGCACACTGCAGCACTCGCGTCTTTAATTAGATACTCAGCAATCCCCATTAAACACTTGTGTACATTTCCCTGATTCTTCATTGTCTTATCTCTGGGCAGGCTAGTCTATCACAGCAATTTGTGTTTCAGTTTCTAATGGAAGGTATAGGGGATTGGAGGCTCTTATTAGCATTAGCATCAATGTCACTGTTTTTGTTTTTAAATACAAAAATTAGAAGTTTAGAAATACTGCTTCTTCTTGCAACTAGACCCCTTTAGTGACTCTGACCTACAGCAAAGGAAATGATTAGAGATTAGGAAGCAGAAGAAGCATATTTACATTCTTTGTTCTGCATTGTTCCAGTGAGTTAGTGAATTGATTTTAAAGTTGCCGTAATAGCTAATAAGTTCCTTCACGGCTTTTAGTTGCTGCAAAAAAAATCGCATTGAAGATGTCGTCAGTTAGAGTCCAGGCTATTCCTTTGCCGATCGAGGACGGAAGCTCCCAGGGGGCAGAGCACAATTGGCCGAGCACTGCCAGGGGGTGAGGGGGATAGGTTGGCCAGGGTGTTCTCGGCTCAACTTGCACCAGCGACCCCTTTGGTCTGGCCGGGCACCTGCGGGCTTGCCTGTAAACTACACAGGGGTCGGTTGTCCTCTGACGCCTTATCTCTGGGTGGCTGCATGGTGCGTCTGCAGTGTGTAAAAAAGCAGGCGGCTAACGGCACACACTTCGGAGGACAGCGTGTGTTCGTCTTCGCCCCTCCTGAGTCAGCACAGGGGTGGTATCAGTGAGCTGAGCCTAAAAATAATGAAACACTGCTAAATTGTAGAGAAAATAACAAAAAACTAATTGGCGACTACTAAATTAAAAAAAAAAATTGTGTTAAATTAACTTCTTGCTGTCATGCTCCTCGTTTATTCCGGTTGATATTAGGCAGGTTGAAACATTGGGTACTTTTAAGTCTAAATTGAAAACATGCTTTTTTTAAAATGTGTTTTTATATAATTGGTTGTAGCTGGAGTGTACTGTACATTTGAGCACTCTTGTTGTGTTTTCAATTTAGTACGGCATTCTGGGATGCCATGCTGTGAAATGCACTATATAAAAATGCATTTGTATTGTCTTGTATTTCAAAAACAAACACTGTTCCACTTAGACTCCACATTAACCCACAGCACCACCATTCACCCACTGCATACCCTAGCCCCCTCACAAGGGTGTTTAACATGTATTTATTTAGAAGTTAACGTGCAATGGGCTAAAGAAGCCTTAATGTACGGGGGGAGCCTTCCTCTGGGGATTCTAATGAAGAGCTCGCTCTTTCTTGCTCATCCTTTATATAAAACTGCATTCATAAAGATATTCCTGTGGGATTATAGCATTAGCAGCTCCGTGAGAGTGTTTGGAAATGTAATTATTACCATAAAGTGAGTTGTAACGTAGTCTTTTCTCTTTGTATTGCTCCTTTGCTCTGTGTGAATTAAAATGTCAATGGTACGTTTCATGTCATATGTTTGTAAGAATATCCCGTCTTTTGTAGTTTTACACTCTTCTGCTAGCCGGAATGAAGTCACATGTTTCCAAAAATGAGACTGAAGAAGTACAATTTATCCCTATGGCTTGTAATTTATATATATAAAAATACCGAAAACTTCACATAGGAGGTTTAGGTTCTCGAGGTTTTTCATGTTACCAGAACCCCTTGATGGAATTAATGCTGTATTATGTTGTGTGTGGTAAATGCATTAGGCCATTCCCAGGAAACTGCATGAACATTTCCTTGGGTACAGTGTTCCTGCAGATCTATATTTGCAATATTGTTTTACTGTTGACGCCACTGGGTCAGGTCTCTGAATGAACCGTATCACATCACAGTAAGACCAGTGGTTAAATATCCCTTTCAGATAATAAACAAGCCCTAGTGTTTGTAAAACAACAGCCTGCACGTGGAGTAGCTCTGATGAATTGTGTGGGCAGACCAGACTGCATACAAGAGCCAGACAGGGTCTTAACAAAAGAAAAAACATTGGCATAGAAAGAGAGAGAGGGGGAAACAAAATGACAGAAAACATGACACGAAGTGCGCCATGCATGCAAAGCACATTTCAGACTCTGCCCTGATGCGGTGTCTATTACAGGCAAGCAGCGGGGAGCCCTGAGTGCAATGTGATTGGGGAGGAGACACATAGCTTTCTCATCAAGCCTAAGTGCAAATTAGACGCCTAATGTGATTTCTCTGTAGTATGGAAAATGCCAGCAATGCTGTACCTCCTGTTGCCTCCCTTCTGGAGTGAGCAAGCAAGCAAACACATCAGAATATATTAGACAACACGGGGCTCCGTCCAGCAACACTGCGTTCTGCTTGGCTGCCACCTCCTCGTTGTGTCATGTCTCCAGTGTGAAATCCCAGTGATGTCACTGGTGTCCCTTGCTGCTCATGTGCAGAGCATTTCTGTTGTGCTCTTAACAAACCCGGGTTCGGTGGCGGGTTCAAAACTGCATCAAATTGAAGAAACCCTGAGAAATTTCACTGGCATCCAAACCTACTGATGAGTGCTGGGATTGGTTTATTTTTCTTTGTATTAATGCATGACAGTGTGTCACTGTTGTTATGATTGATGGATGCCTGCTTGCTGCCCCTGCGGCACTCATGAAAACAACATGTTTCATCTCACCTCAATTTTTAAATACAATAATTAAATAAACTAGAACCGCACTCATTCAATTCCATCCTCCTCTACATCGACAGCCCACAACAAGAAACTGCCCACGTTGAAACCCAGTGATTACAAGATTAGAGGCTTGAGCCAAGCGTTGTAATTGCTATACTCTTTATGATATTAGCCGCCTATTGTTTTTCTATAAAAATAGATTCATATGTAATAAAATATCTATTTGGATGGAATTGCTGAGTCCCTAATGATGTGTTACTCAAATCAAACCCAGATTTCTCCACATTTTATTGCATCAACTTATAATTTCCCAGCACGTTTTTGCTGCTGTCATTGAATCTGGCCCTTTGAGCGCTGCACCAGATTGCAGGTTTGTTTTGGAATCTGAATATTTATAAGGGTGGGACAGGGTTTCAATGCAACAGAAGACTGTATGTTAAAGCTGTTGAAATTCCTCAATGCGGGCAATGCAAATCATTTAGATTGTGGACCCTATTAATTAAGCTTTTGCTCCTTTCTTTATCAGCTGTTAATGTAGGAAGGCTATAAACTCAACTAATGCTGATTTAAGGGCAAAAATTTTTTTTGGGGGGGGGGGGGGTTTGAGCGTGTGGCCTTTTTATTAGGAAATGAGTGTGCCATGAGACTAATACAGCAGAACCAATTTATGTATATAATAATAATAATAATAATAATAATAATAATAATAATAATAATAATAATAATAATAATAATAATAATAATAATCTTTTTTTTTATATAGCGCTTTCCATAGTAGACTACCATCAGAAAGCACTGTACAAGATTACTAGGGTGTGTGAACTACGCATCAGCTGCAGAGTCACTTACAACAACGTCTCACACGAAAGACAGAGCACAAGGAGGTGAAGCGACTTGCTCAGGATCACACAATAAGTCAGTGGCTGAGCTGGGATTTGAACAGGGGGACCTCCTAGTTACAAGGCTGTTTCCTTTAACCGCTGGACATCACAGCCTCCTATAAGACCCAGGGCTGCTAGTTGTGAGTTAGTTGGATGTTAAAATGAAGAAAGCTTTCTAAGAGTATAGTTTAATGTCTAGCGGACCTGGAAAATCACTGACTGAGAACTGTGACATTCTCAAAGGTGATAATCAATGTGTGCAGTGACACGGAATGCAGGTAGTCAGCCAGCTGTGTGGATAAGAACAAGCACATGGAATCGATTTTCACCATACTTACAAAATCCTGATACAATAAATGGCCAAACCCGGGCTTGTGTCAAAGCACCCCTTATTCTCTATTTGGAACAAAATACTGCACTGTTGTACTCAAGCGTCATTTATACAATGCTTCACAAATGAATTAAAACAGTACACTGTTAATCAATACAAATGTGTGCAGCTTTATTGTCACTGTTTAGACATGCATTTAATCATTGACATCTGCACAGCTTTGTATTCATATTCTGACACTAATCAAAATGCTAGACATTTTCATCAAATATTTAAGTCCTCCTGTGACTTCTTTTTTGTACTTATTATGTTTTAAATTCCAAAATACGCAGAGGACTGGAAATGTCATCAGATGTCTGGAATAAATGTAATTAATTTTTACCTCCAATAAGTTGAGTTAGGGTCAGAGTGCTGTCACTTCTATAGAAAATGAGTTAATGAGAATGCTTCAGAGGGGCAAATCAGCAGTGTGGTTTTACCATGGACTTGATATTATTTACCATGCAACCTGGTTCTAAATTCACCTTCTTATATGTTGAGCTGTCCTTGGGTAACATAAATAGTTCTAAATGGAAATAATAATTACAATAAGTTTTTGTTTAAGGTAGATAGATCAATATGTAAGTGCATTTATATATATATATATATATATATATATATATATATATATATATATATATATATATATATATATATATATATATATATATATAAATAAATGTTTCTGTTTGAGTCTTTTTTTGAAATTCTGTCAATTTGATACTTGTGGTTAAGCTTGAAAGTAAAACTATAATAATAATTAATGCATTAAAGTTGTGTTTCCCTTTTCGTTTGATGTTCACTGTACCGTATTTCCCCTCCATTAGCCCTGCCCCCTGTGCGGTGTTTTACTCCATGTAACCGCAGTAAGGATAACGATTCTGCAGCCTCGCTCCTTGAGTCCGCTTGCTAACTTTGGGTAGGCGGAAGGGGGGTGATAAATGTAGCGGAAGACGCCTACTCCGCAGAAAAAAAATCCTGCATACTAGCACACAGACACAGCGTTCCCACTAAGCACATTCATCTTGCACGTCGAAACGGAGCAGAGTCAAGCTGAGATGAGGCCACCGAGTCATCAAAATTACCATTAGATCCCGGCGCTGTTTATCAGCATGCGTTGTTCATGGCAGTTACAGTCTGCAGTCTAACTGTCTGCTATCAAAAATACATAAATACATGCAGTATGGAAATGGCAAGGGGTCTTTCATATTACACTGTGCATGTATTTAACTAGGTTGAGGCTGGGTGCGAATCGGCAACGCTGCCAAGCAAGCGTCTAAACCACGAAACCAGCAGCTATATAAAGCTTGTTACCTTATCTCGCCAGCAGGGGTCACAATCTGTCACAGCAACTGCATTCCAAACCCCTGTACTGCTACATGAACAGTGCTATATACATTCACAACCCCAATATCTTTTAAAGATGCAGTCAATCTGCTGTGTTTTGCCAGATAAAGCAATAACGACAGCAATAACAATGCACTGAAGGCAACTTGATTCATAGTAGCTGTCTACTAGATGGTGCCAGCTCTAATCACTTTACAGAAGTCTGTTTGGGGGTCTATTAAATACTATTAAAATAGCTCCTTGGTTGAATGCAATCGGAAAATATCCATGCTGAAGAGGATTTCTACAGACAGCATTTTATTCTGAGTGGGTCAATATGTATTCAGGGTAAATCTTCCCATGTGCTCAGCTTTTTTCTTCGAACATTATGCTTATGAATTAGCATGGATTTAACATTTTAAAGGGATTAGCCAGGTGATACATAAATGAATAACTAACAACAAGGTTTTCTTAACACACCATGAAAGAGATTCCACTTGTATGGAATGTAGCTTGTTTTGGGATTAGCTGTGCTTTTAAGACATTATTAATTAGGGAGCAGGATTTCAGGAGGAAAGGGAGGTTTTAACACTGAAATGCAGGGCTTGCCTTTGCTGTATTGTACCTGGACTACTGGGTGTTTTAGGTGTGTTACACAGGTTTAAAAGCCCATTTTAAAAGTACAGACTAAACCTAATCCAATACTGAAGTGAATCAGACACTTCACTGTTTGTATGACCTTTGATGAAACTACCGCTTATCGCATCGCTCTATTCCCCTTGTACAGATGTGTTGTGTTAAAGTGAAGACACAGCTTGTAAAATGTGCTTACACTGAGCAATTCGAATGAAAATAGATAAAGAAAGAAAATATTATTCAGCAATGAAATGTCACTGAATTTTTAAGAATCAGAGGAAGGACAAGAGAAGCTAAAATAAGGAGATAAAACTCAGTCTAAACAGAGAACGGCAATGAGAATGAATCAGTGTTTTTATGAAGTGCAAGCACGGGAGTGCCAGCCTAACCAAACAAAGCACTTAAACATTCTGACACAGATCCGTCTGTTTGCTCAGAAAAAAAACAAAACAAAACAAAACATTTCTTTGGCTGACGTTGCTTCCTGTGGAATGTGTTCTATTTGAATTTGATTCCAATGGGAGTTTGGCATTGCATGTAGTGCTAGCCGGTGGTCAGATGCTGACACTGCAGCCAGGACCTATTCAAAATGTTTTAACCATATCCAAATGTAGACATGCTTCTCCTGGACTGATGCATGGCAACTGGGGATTTCTGTATTCTGCGGTTTGCTTATTCAAGACTGGTCTGTTCCATCTTTAACAATTCCCTTTCCCTGCTAAATGTTTGCAATCTCTGAAATGCAACACTTCATTAATTAGAAGGACTAAGAATCACATAATGCGGGTAATCAAATCAGCTGTGATTCACTGCCAGATGCAGATTCAGCTATCGTTTACAGAACCTTTCAGGGGCTCCTGGATTCTTCCAGCGCTTAACACTGTATTGACTGAAAGAGCTCACAGCTTTAACTGCATCAGCCAATAAGAGGCTTGTTCATTTATAAAATTGTAGGTTGTTTTAAATAGGTAAAGTGAATGATAACAACAACAGTCGTCTGGGAAAATTCCATTGCAGGCCTGGCTGAATTCCACCTCCCAGGCTCTGTGAAAAGCAGAAGGATGTCAGTGACTTCATAAGGGGCATGACAGTTCCAGGGCATTGGGAGACAGTTTAGGCTTTTTAACTCCCATCCCAATGCATTCTGGTAAGTGTAGTCCTGCTTCTCTTAAAGAGAATAAACAATTGAAAGGTACCTGACAGGTAAAATGTACCAGAATGCAGTGCGATGGAGGCTGAAAGATCTGAACTGTCCCAAACTGTTCTGGTCAATGTGGAGCCATATGGTCACCCTAGGCCTGTGCTGCAGCATATGACACATACAACATACATGTTACAAAACAGTTGTCCAAATAACAGAGACTTTAAACATTGGACAAGATATACCTGTCCTGCGCTGTACAGATGCAGTCAGAAAAAATGGCATCTATTTGCAGGGGGGAAAGAGACACTGAAGTGATTTTTATCAAAGTTGGGGAAAAAAGGATCCAACGTCAGAATCTTTCCCTGGATGCCGGTCACATAAAGATAGGATGCACATCTTTTATTTAGCAAACTGCCAGCATGAATAATGTAAAAAGCAGTGACATTGTAGTGGCCTCTTTTCAGTGATGCACAGGAGTATTGACCTACAGTATAGAGAGGGCATGCAAGCAGGGTTCACCATAGTTATTACAATGACAACCCAGCAACACTTTACACTATGTCTCTAATAACTGTGTACTTACATAGTAGTTATTTAGTACATACATGTGTACTTACAAATAATTACATTGTTATTACGCATAGTTACAATGTATTTAATGTGTAAACATTTTTGCACAATATATTTAAGTACGTAATTGTATCAGAAAAGGGTTAGGTTTAGAGTTAGGGATAACATTATAGTTTAGGGTTATATTGCACAAAAAGATGTATACATGAAGTACACTGTAACTATGCATAATAACATTGTAATTCTGTGTAAGCACATGCATTTACTAAGTAACGACTATGTAAATACACACTGAATAGATTCTTAATGTACAGTGTTTTCAAAAACCCTACCCTTCTTTTACCATACATGCCTGTGCTTTACCATGAATTGAACTATGTTTTACTAAACTTTCCTATGCTTGACCATGGTGCTCCATAGTAAACTTTTAAATGTGACTGACATCATACAGTAGGATTCTGTTGTAGCTCTTTGGTTGATTGACATTTGTACCAGAGATGTTGTCTTGTTCCCATGTATGGGGAGTTGGAGAGACCTTTGAACCAGTTTTCCAAGGCTGAAAGATTTTGCAGAAATAGTGTTTTTTTTTCTTCCTGTAAATTCAGCGGAATTCAGCTGGCAGAGTTTTTGATGTTTGTTTTTTTAAAATGATTTTCTGAAGGACGGTACATAGATGGACTGCAGACATTAAACATAAGTATTGCTTGAGTTCTATCCTGTACTGAAACACCCACTGAAGTACTGACCAGCCCCAAACCAGCTAAATCTACAAAGGGGCAGCCATGCTGTTAGAGAGTGGTTTAGTGCATCAATGTCATGTTTATCAATGGAACAGTATTAAGTATTAATGAGTGGAGTCCCATACTTACTGGTTTTTAACTCTTTCTTGATTTCTTTGGTGTAATGCGACAGAGAATGGGTTGATTAAACTGAAGGTTGTTTTATTGAAGGATGGTAACATCATGGTGCTCTACCAAATCCAATTTCTTTAGATCTGAAGGTCTGCCCTTCCCTTACTCAAGGGAGCATTTTTTGGAGGTGCATTCTCACAGATTTATAATGGTATGCTGGAAATAACTATTTTTGTTTGTAAATCTGGACTTGTAATGTTCATTTTCTTAAGACACGGAAATAAATAACAAGCCGCGAAGGTGCTGCTGTCCGTCAATCAATGCAGACCCAAACCTGTTTATGAACTTTATCGCTGATAACAGGAAAGGAACCACAGAGTAAAGAGTGTCAATCTTAGTCATGTGACTGCTCATAATCCTATTAATACCTATGGGTATTAGGATTCTTTTTTTCCTTCTTTTCCCTTACGCCAAAGCTGATTCCCCAAGCAATGCCATTTCTTCATAATCTGTTTATATTAATAATTTGCAGTAAAGGCTGATTTCCCCTTTGTCTGACGAGAAAACACTTGGCACTGGAATCTCATTTAGGGATCAGTGGGATTTAAGTCGGAGCAGGGCAATAAAAACTGAAAAGACAAGGAAAGGGAGGCGTACTGTCTCCTTGCCTGATGAACTGACTGTAAATCTGGGCTGCCCTTAATCATGCCGCCATGGCCTACGCACAGGAGAGGATTCTCCGTCCACCAAGCCTTCTTCTTCAGTTAGCGCCTAGCTGCTGAAATTCATTTCTTGGGTACTTAGGCCTGAATTTAATACTGTTTGGGGAAATGAGATATGCTTTGAGGGCTAAATTTGTTTTCCTTTGTTGTGTTTAAAGGTTTCTACTTTCCAGTCTACGTGGGGCACTCTTCATCTAACTCTGTGTTCTTTACTTTTCTCAGGTGGAACCCTTGTGTGTGATAGGCTTCACACATGGAGCTCCTTCCCCAAGCTGGCTTGCTTGGCCAGACACTTGCTCGGAACCTTCCATGTTTTATGACTAGGGTTACCATGTGGCTCCATGTTCACTGGGACAGTTCAGGCTTTTTAACCCACACCCAGTGCATTCTGGGAAGTGCTGTCCTGCTTCTCTTAAAGAAAAGAAAAAAGTGAATCCAAAGGACACGTCTAATGTACCTGTGGCAGAGCAAAGCTCTGCCCTTTTTAAATTGGCAGGGATGGGGTTAACTTCCCCTGCCTGCCTGGGTTTATTATGTTCAGGTGGCTGGGGTTGATTAGTTGATTAGGTTGATTAACGATCAATCAGCGCCCAGCCACCTGATATAAAAGGAGGCCTCAGCTTCTCATTTGGGGGGAGGGAGCTGAGGAATCAGGTTGGTTTTTTTTTGGTTGTTTAGAAAGTTTGAATCCAGTGAAGGCATCGCCCAGCCTGGAAACTGTTTTATTTTTTGTAAGTTTTGCTTTTTGTCTTTTTGTGTGTTTAAATTGCTTTGTTTTGGCCCTTGTGCCCTTTCATTTTTGTGTTTATTTATAATAAAATAGTTATTTTTTTTTGAACTGCAGTCTGTCTCTGGGCCTCTATCCACTCGCCAGCCTGCCACATTTGGTGTCAGAAGTGGGATAGCGCCACCTAGAGGCTCAGAGCAGTATTTATTTTTTTTTTGAGAAAAAAAAAATGGGAAAGAAGAGCAGACAGTGGAAAAGGCAGGACAAGCAGCAACTGAAGAAATGTAAGCTGCTGCAGCCACCGCTGGAGGACCCAGCCAGCCTCTTCCCCTGGTGTTCCTGGTGCGGGAAGGAGGACCATCATTTGCGGTCCTGCCCAGACGTGCCACCGGCAAACTGGTGTGGCCGGTGTGAGGAGGACGGCCACAACTGGGCAGGATGCCCCTACAATCAGGCCCAGGAAGAGGTGCCGTTTTCACCCCGGGCATCAGGGGCCACCCCACTACCTCCAGCACCACCACCTTCACCACCGTCCCAGGAGATCTGGGACTGGTTGATGCACCCTGAGGCAGACCTCGTCCACGATCTCCCCATAGTTATCAACACGCTGTGGCGTCGAGATGGGAAGAGGTGGGAACAGTGGGAGGAACAGCACCACCCGGCCTCCTTCCCAGAGGTTGCCCTCATGGTGGTTAATTACCTGGCGGTAGACATGGGAGATCCACCGGTCACTCCAATAAAGAGGGGTGAGCCGCCTTCCCGGGAGCCAGAGAGGGGTGAGCCGCCTTCCCGGGAGCCAGAGAGGGGCGAGGAGCTGCCGTCGCTCCCAGAGCCAGAGAGGGGCGAGGAGCTGCCGTCGTTCCCCAGAGCCAGAGAGGGGTGAGGAGCTGCCGTCGTTCCCAGAGCCAGAGAGGGGTGAGGAGCTGCCGTCGTCCCCAGAGCCAGAGAGGGGTGAGGAGTCTGCCGTCGTCCCCAGAGCCAGAGGGGGGTGAGGAGGATCCGCCGTCGCTCCCAGAGCCAGAGAGGGGTGAGGATCCGCCGTCGTCCCCAGAGCCAGAGAGGGGTGAGGAGCCGCCTTCGCTCCCATGCCGTCGCTCCCAGAGCCAGAGGGGGGGGAGGAAGCTGCCGTCGTTCCCAGAGCGAGGGAGGGGTGAGGAGCTGCCGTCGTTCCCAGAGCCAGAGAGGGGTGAGGAGCTGCTGTCGTTCCCAGAGCCAGAGAGGGGTGAGGAGCTGCCGTCGCTCCCAGAGCCAGAGAGGGTGGAGGAGCAGCCGTCGCTCCCAGAGCAAGGGAGGGGTGAGGAGCTGCCGTCGCTTCCCGAGCCAGAGAGGGAGGAGGATCTGCTGTCGCTCCCAGAGAGAGAGGAGGGAGGAGGATCTGCTGTCGCTCCCAGAGCCAGAGAGGGAGGAGGATCTGCCGTCGCTCCCAGAGCCAGAGAGGGAGGTGGAGCTGCCGTCGTTCCCAGAGCCAGGGAGGGGTGAGGAGCTGCCGTCGCTCCCAGAGCCAGAGAGGGGGTGAGGAGCTTCCGTCGCTCCCAGAGCCAGAGAGGGGTGAGGAGCTGCCGTCGCTCCCAGAGCCAGAGAGGGAGGAGGATCTGCCGTCGCTCCCAGAGCCAGAGAGGGAGGAGGATCAGAGCCAGAGAGGGAGGAGGATCTGCTGTCGCTCCCAGAGCCAGAGAGGGAGGAGGATCCACTGTCGCTCCCAGAGCCAGAGAGGGAGGAGGATCTGCTGTCGCTCCCAGAGCCAGAGAGGGAGGAGGATCTGCCGTCGTTCCCAGAGCCAGAGAGGGAGGAGGATCTGCTGTCGCTCCCAGAGCCAGAGAGGGAGAGAGGATCTGCTGTCGCTCCCAGAGCCAGAGAGGGAGGAGGATCTGCTGTCGCTCCCAGAGCCAGAGAGGGAGGAGCTGCCGTCGCTCCCAGAGCCAGAGAGAGGGAGGAGGATCTGCTGTCGCACCCAGAGCCAGAGAGGGAGGAGGATCTGCTGTCGCTCTCAGAGCCAGAGGGAGCGGGGCCGCCGCCGCCGCCTCCGCCACCAGAGGGAGCCGGGGCCGCCGCCGCCGCCTCAGCCACCAGAGAAGAGCCACCCCTCGGCGGGTAGGGCGGTGGTTCTCCATCGGCCCGGGCGGAGGCGGGCCGAGGCGGTGGTCTCCCGGCAAGGGGCCGGGACGGAGGGCGGTGGTCTCCCTAGGCACAGGCGGCCCTCGTGCGGGCGGAGCCGCCGCCGGCAGACGGTTCCGCCGCCGTGCCGCCTCAGCCAACAGAGGGAGCGGTCGGCCAGCCGCGTCGCCGGCCTCCGCCCCCCGGGGAGACGGGCCCGGACCGTCGCCGCCTCCGCCACCAGAGGGGGCCGGGCCGCCGCCGCCGCCTCCGCCACCAGAGGGAGCCGGGCCGCCGTCGCCGCCTCCGCCACTAGAGGGAGCCGGGCCGCCGTAGCCGCCTCCGCCACCAGAGGGAGCCGGGCCGCAGTCGCCGCCTCCGCCACCAGAGGGAGCCGGGCCGCCGTCGCCGCCTCCGCCACCAAGGGAGCCAGGCCGCCGTCGCCATACTACCTTGGACATCCGGGGCCCCCTCAACCAAAGAAGGCTTGGGGGCTTCAACCCCCCCCCCCCCCCCCAACCATAACAGCCCACCCCAGGGACATTTGTCTTGGGGGGAGGCGGGTGGGGGGGGGGGGGGGGGAAGGGGGGAGTTGGCCGATTGGCCGGGTGTATGTTGTACATGGGGGGGGGTGTGTGGCAGAGCAAAGCTCTGCCCTTTTAAGTTGGCAGGGATGGGGTTAACTTCCCCTGCCTGCCTGGGTTTATTATGTTCAGGTGGCTGGGGTTGATTAGATGATTAGTTTAATTAACGATCAATCAGCGCCCAGCCACCTGATATAAAAGGAGGCCTCAGCTTCTCATTTGGGGAGGGAGCTGAGGAAGCAGGCTGAAGTATTTTTGTGGTTGTTTGGAAAACTTGAATCCAGTAAAGGCATTGCCCAGCCTGGAAACTGTTATTTTTTGTAAGTTTTGCTTTTTATCTTTCTTGGTTTTTAAATTGCTTTGTTTTGGCACTTGTGCCCTTTCATTTTTGTGTTTACTTATAATAAAATATTTATTTTTTTGAACTGCGGTCTGTCTCTGGGCCTCTATCCACTCGCCAGCCTGCCACAGTTGTCGGACGTGTCATGGATATGCCATAAACGTACCAGAATGCATTGCGATGTGAGTTGAAAAGCCAGTGGACATGGAGTCATATGGACACCCTGTTTCTCATCTCATCAGGTCTCTTGTTCTACACACAGCCTGCTGTGCTTGAGAGCAGGAGGCTGTCTTGATTGGAATCACTGCATTGTCCAAACACGTCCACTAACCCTCTCCCAGTGGAGTCATGTAGGCCAGAAGACGAATCTTAGTCATCAATTCCCATCTTAGACCATTTTTCATCAATCTTCTTTTCGACATAATAAAGAAGAATTCTTCTTTTCCTGGTACTTCTTATTCTACCCTGTCACACACACACACACACACATACACACACACACACACACACACTCACACACATACACAACACACACACACACAACCTCAGATGTCGATCGATGAAAAATCTTGAATCCCCATGCTTCCCTGTCAAACAGCCAATCCCAGTTGAAGCTTTTTTCATCTGTAATTCCAGCTGTAAATCCGTGGATAAGGTCACCTCTTCTCAATTTGTTATTGTGGGTTTTTAGACTAGGCAACAAGACTCCTTTTAAAAAGCCCCTGTTTGAGGATAGTGTTCGGGGCAACTTTCATGAAAAGCTAAGTCTTTCCATTCAGAAAAGTCACATGCTTCTTTCTTTCTTTCTTTCTTGGACTTTGTTGCACAAGATACAGAGCCACACTGGCAAAAGTCACAGGTTACTTGCTTCTCTACAATAAAACATTATAAAAATAAAAATGAACTCAACTTAAAACAGCAGACCAGTGAACTAATCTGATACCCTTCACTAATACATCTCTATCTTCAGTCATATCTTCACTCAATCATAACTCAGATTATATTAAAGTATCCCTTTCAATCAATCAATCAATCTTTATTTTATATAGAGCCTTTCATAGCACTTTACAAGATGCAGTAACAACAAGAAAATCCATAATTCAATGGTTATATCGTGTCATACATGGTTTAGATTTAAAGGTACAAGGAATACAAAACTGACTAAATAGGAGGGTAGGGCACAAAAGAAAAGTCTCATTGATTAGAGTTCTAGTAAGTCCTGCTTCTGTGATGCCCTGGAAGACATCCCAGCAAATAAATCATTTTGATGGACATTTATACATCTCTGAATGGTTGTCTTGGGCACCAGGGACCCAAGCATCAAAAACAGTTTAATGTACTGATGGGAAAGGCTTTTAGGAGCTTGTAATCTATTTAATCTATAAGTATCCTGAACATCTTTACATTAGAGCCCCATTTAACAGCAGGCAAACTATGTTTCAAACTCCAGCATGCTTGCTAAGCAACTCCCACTTTACTGAGCAATCCTTCATCCAAATACGAATGAATACCCTTGATACTGAAAAACAAGAGGACTGTATATTTATACCTTCATTGTGTGAGTTTCATATTTTTCTATATGTCATTTACTTTTTTTTCTTGAACAGCTTTCGATCAAACAGCAACATAGAAAGAATGGCTGTAAAAGAAATTCAATTCCAATCTAGTGTAATCTGGCATGTGATTATTAGTTGCAGATTGGCTCGGTTAAGCATGCACTTGATTTTTAATGATATCCGTTTGATGCGCTATGATTTAAAATTGATGTGTTTCTGCTTGCCAGCCCATGCCCGTCAGCTGGGACGTGCCATCGAAGAATTTTGTCACATTAAAATTTTCTTGCTGCAGTACTTTTAATTGATACCTTTAAATAAATGTATATTGATGCCACTGAGATAAAAAAAAAATAAATAATAAAGTTTGCTGATTAATTAAACAGCTCAGTGCTTCTATTTTAGATAGTGCTGCAGATTTCACTTAGTCAACCCCCCCCCCCCCATGCAAACTGCATCCAATCATCATTGGTTCTGCTGACACATCACCAAGTTTTTAAAATGCATCCTCTTTCCTCTCCATTTAGTCAAGAGGGAGTGTAAATGACTTGCCGCTGGGGGTGCAAATTATTTCATTGTTTTTTTATTATTATTATTCATTGATTTCTGACAGCTTGATTGTAGCGAAATCGTCTTCAAAACAATGCCATCTGCACACCCCCTTACTCTTGAGCTATTCTGAGGTGCCTTTTTTGTTTCGTGACGTTATCTGCAGGCTTAGTTATGGTAATTTCAATGTGTTAAGATTGGGCGCCGCATTGAAAAAAAATGCCTTCAAGCAAGCAAGCTCTAAATATACAACAGTAGTTTGAGCACATTTAAATTGTGCGTGTGTGTGTGTGTGCTTGTGAAAGGGGCTAAGGCCAGTGGAAACACACGTTCTCTCTATAGCACACTGCAGGTAGGGGCAATGTAAACACTGCTCCCCTCTCCTTTGCCAATGTTTCAATCAACCTGCCCTGGAAAGACTCCACTCATCAGGGGTGAAAATGAGATCCAGTCCCCATGCCCTCCTCGGTCTCCCTAGGACAGGTGTCCTTCAGAGATAATCGGTAAGGTGCTTGATGGTTGAGACGCCTGTTAACTACTCATACAGGGCTCTAACAGCCTTCTTGTAAAAGTGTACTAGGGTCAATTTAAGCAATCATTTTACAGCTCTTGAAAGCTTAGCTTCCAACCATTTATTTTAAACAGTTCCCCAAAAGCAAACAGGAATAACTATAAGTAATCACTCCATTTGCAAAGCCAGCTGCATCTCCAGCTCCTCGTTTTAATGTCCACTCTCTTTGTGAATACTTGGCAAGTCTTCCAGAGGCTCCTGATTTTACATAATGCCTTGGAATCACAGGACTGCAGCAGGCTGCCTGAACATCGCCAGCCTGCCTGTCTTTGTCTCGGAATTGCATTTCTTGGACAGACAATACCACAAAGCACACAGCCTCCTTTTGCAAATCATATTTATTATTAAAATGCAAAGGCAATGATATTCAATACAGTCATACGGTAGACTACGGAGTGCAGTGTATCACCGGTGCTGTGTATCACAGAATATTACTGATGCTTATCTTTGCTGCACAGTGTGTGGGCTGTTAAAGGTATAGTCACCTGCTTTAGCTCAGCATGGAGGAATCAGAAGCAGACACCAACACAATGAGACCCAGTAGGTACAAGAAACCAGGTGGTTTGTAATAAGAGTTTTAGGATAGCTCACCATGCACAGGGACGTGATGGGGTCTGTGAATGAATTGGACGATAATAGAATTGTATTTGACAATATTTGAAGAGAATTTCTACACTTTAAAAAATAAATCGACAAACTAAATTGTGAAGGGCACTGATTTGTTGCTGGTTACCTTCATGGGCTGTGTTCGGTGATTTTTACAAAGCCTTTGAAACTATCCAATTGGGTGCAAAAACACTCATCGTGAGTGCTTTGATCGCTATATGTGTTGGAAAGCTGGGATGCGGCCCCAGGTTTCATGCAATGCCCAGTATTGAATGGGTCCCTGCTGAATCTCTTCATCTCCGTATAGTTAGCTGGTTACATTACTCCCCAAACATGCCTTGTGACTTTCTATATTCTGAAACAAAGCAAATGAACTGATCCTGCATACCTTGACTGGAAGGAGGCCTGGCAAATCCTATTTCAGACTCCCCAACCTGTAATGACCCATGTGTTCAGATCAGCTCTGTTAGCTGAGCAATACTCATGCCCATGCACCAGTTCTGGATTTATTTTATTCACTTGAGCTGTTATGTGGGGGATTAAATATTCTTTCAAAATTATTATTTTCGAGAAAACGCTTCACCAGTTTAAAAGGAATTTTCCCAGCTGAGCGCATTCTGTCACTGATCAGATGCATGTGGGATATCAAGCTAAGATTGTGTTATGTTTTATAACTAGCACTGTGTGTGTGTGGCACTGTTTCAATTCTGTGGTATTTATTGAATTCATATCTAAGTTACCAATATGAAAGCATACTGAATGTATATTGTTCAAAGCTGTGGTTGAGATATACGTATGGCATTCATTTATGTTTTATATCCTAAAGGGGTGCATCCAGGTACCTTTGCAGTAGGCCACATTGTCTGGTTGCCGCTAGCCCATTGGAGCGATTTTGAACTGTAACACAGGAAGTCATTTGGTTCCAGGAAGAAGCAGCATTAACTGGTAACACTTTACATTAAGTGTCTCTAATTACTGTGTTACTTTTTGATAAAATTGTGTGCTTACATATGTCATGCAAAAGGATTTGGCACATAATTGCGTTCTTGTCTACACCTAGCGGAGAGACACGTTTTCCTACACTTGCCAAGTTTGCCATTAATAGTTGGCTTTGCCACACAGTACTGCAGAATTACAACTCGTTTTTTCTCAGATGACCCTTGTAAATACATTTAACAGGGTGAGATGCAGTCGTGTAAATGGCCTGGCGTGAGAGCATGCAAGGGATCCTTTTACATACAGATGTAGTATTTAATGGATGGCCCTGCATAAGTCACAAGGCAGTAATGTAATTGAGGGATTTGGATGTTGTCCTGAGTCTGACGGAGCGCAGTGGTAAGTGGGGAACCTTAACCATGTGATTGAATGACTTAGTGCCATGTGTTTCTGTCCAGCCATCCATTATGGTTTGTAGGCTATACCTAATTAAAAGAGAAAGATATCTGTTGGGTAACGATCCATCTCTCTTTTTTTCTTCTCTCTCTGTTTTTATTATCCTGAGGGAAATTCCAGGGATGAGCGACACTGCTGTATGCTGGTCAGAGCTGCTGGTTTGAGTGTTTTCAGCTGGTAATGATGATTCTTAGCTGATCAAGCTGGTTCAGGAGATTTGGATTTATATATCTACTGGGAGGCCAGTAAAAGATCAGTATTTGTTCCAATTCCCAAGTCTTAGCTGCTCACTAGCTCACCAGCAGTTTCTAAAATTGTGAACAGGATATTAACACTTTTGGTCATCAAAGGACGTCTAGTTAGAAGATAAATACATAGGCAAGATGACTATTGTGTCAAGCAGCAGATGTGCTACAGTGGCCCAAATCACAGAAGCCTTCCGCACTGGACAATGAACGTGCGTTTCCATTGGATGATCATTGGATGAAAGAGCAGGGAGCTGCCCAATGTGGGCTGCGGTCACTTTTGGCCAGTCAGAATAATGACGTTTTCATATCTGTTGGTAAATGGGCCAAAAGCATTCCTAAATGGCGGGTGTCTTTTGCATTTTATCTCTTTTTAATTTGGATATTTTAGTTTTTGACTGTGTTAAATGTCATCTTATTGGAGTTTTACATCATGCCAGAAACCTCTTGTACAAAGATGTTCTGTCCCAACGAGTCCTAATCCTGATCATCTAAAGCCGAGCCAGGAACACTAGCGGTACCCAAATGCAGAAACAGTGCAATCAGTCTTATCATCAATCTAATTAGCGTTTAAATAATTAGAGTGCTGCATTGAACTAATTTAGCAAATCTGCTTCCCCCCATGGAGAGGAATAGCGAGACCACAATGTGGCTTTGCAGACTGATGATGATATAAAGTTGAATCTGTCACCATGTAGAAAGCCACCCTGTCTGTTTAGGACTGGGGGAGCTGCCAGTTCTGATATCATCCTTGTCTCTTTTCATCAGCAGCTGTCTGTCAGAGAGGTCTGGACAGCAGCCCTGCTGGTTAATGAAAGCTGGCAATGCCCTCTCCCTCTATTCTGATCGATTTGGCTTTTCTGCCTCTTCCAGTGGAATGGAGATGCAGTGACGTCTAGATATGGAAGGTGGAGAAACACATTCGCTCACAAAAAAAACTAAAATACATTCCTCAGTCAAGGCCGTACGTCGAGAGCTTTCCTGACAACTTGGATGATTCTTTTGTTTGTTTGTTTTGCTTTTTACAGTAATCTCCCTGCATCAGGAATTTGCCATTTACAATACTGAATACTGGACCATTGAAAAATAGTGTCATCTAACAATAACAAAACTGGTGCGGCTTTGCAGGAAGATAATACTTGACTGTTGTTGCTGCTTGGTTCTGGATATCTAGCATCTGTCAGAAATGGTTGAGGTGAAGGATTTATTCCATCTGTCTATAAGCATACTCATTTTATGTATGTATTTTTATACAGTGCCTGCCACAATTATATCAGAGTGCTTTGAAAAGCCAGGTCTATTTGTCAGTCTGTAATCGCACTAAAAGGATGATTTACGTCAGGAATAAACTGCAAGCGCATTCAAGAGCATTGTAAATGTGTGAACAATAGCAGTGTCTGTATGATCACTGCAGCTACCTGGCCTGGAATCCTTGCCTGGACTAAGAAAAGGCTTCACTTCATCCATCTGGTATTCGCAGCTTCAGATTTCATTTCTCTGTCCTCTTCCATTTAATAATGACTGCAATCTTTCTGAGCGGTTCCATTGCAATGATAGTCTGTTTGTGGGTTCTTTCTCCTGAGGTCAGGAGCAGCTATTCAGTTCTAGTGGCCTGCCATAGACATGTGTAACATAGACTAGGAGACAAGAGACCCTTTGTATGATCTAGCCTACCTGAAATATGTCTATGGCAAGCAATTAAAATTGAAGAGCAGCAGACAAAAGCACCTTAGAATGATTTCAAACATCTTTAAAAAATAAGAAATTAAATATCATAAAAATCTTAATGGTGTAAACCATTGTGAGCTCAGGTGGAATGAAAACCAGAAGACACAGGGGTCCCCAGGACCAGGATTGAGAACCACTGATATAAAATACCATTTTAATTGAATTCATAACATTTACTTATATGAACACATTTTCCTAAAGTGGTTCACTCCTACTAAATTAATATGCAGCATGTGTTAATTACGGATATATTCATTTTTCATATTAGCGACCGTCTTCCTCATCCACATTTTGATATATTGGATTTCAGGAAAAGGTTTTTTTTTTCACTCTCAATCAAGTTAAGTGTCTATTAATATGGGTTAGGAAGATGTGGATCTGACAGCGACTGATAGAACAGCCAAAACACAATGCTGGGACAAAAAAAAAAAAAACACAGGCAATTTAATCTTCAAGCTGATCTATGTGATTTATTTCAGAACAATATGTTTTAAAAACTGGAGTGTAAAACGGGACGTGGTGGAGTAAGGGTTGGGGGCTGTTTTGTAGATGACAGCAGCCTACTAATCTATTTGTAATAACACCTGAATTTGAAATGATCATGTCTTGGACAAAAGCCTAACGGGTTTGGAGAATTAGGGAATGAAAGTGGATTGACTGGCAGTTATGCAGCATCACTAAATTGCATACTAATGAAGACAAGAGCTTTTCCAGTTTATATATATATATATATATATATATATATATATATATATATATATAATATATTATGGTCCAGTGGTTAAAGTCCAGGGCTTGTAACCAGAAAGTCTATATATTGTGAGATAGCAGGGAGGGGGTTAAAATCCTTCCCTGCTAAAAACCTTGTGAGAATGCACATTTGGGTGTTATGGGGTTTAATTGTGTAATTGTTTTATTGTTTAGTAATCCCCTGCACCTGGTGGTAATTGTAAATTAGAGCCAGGTGCAGGGTATTTAAGAGAGGCAGCCAGTCTGTTCCAGGCTGCTGCTGAGAGAAGAGCCTGACTGTGTGAGTGAGCGGTCGTACTATTGTGTGAAGGTGTGTTTTTGAATGTTTGTGGCAGGTTAACGGTTTAGCCGTCCTGCATGATAGTTAGGTTCCTGTTTACGTTTAGTGAGTGCTCCAAATAGGAGCTAGGTGTTTGTTTTGTGTTTATTTCATTTTGTGTTTATTAAAAGTGCGCGTGAGCGCTGTTTCAGTACAATCCTGTCTGTTGGGTTGTGATTCAGAAGGGAGAAGAACCCGTGAGAGCCTGTGTGGCGAGCAAAAAGGTGACTAATATATATATATATATATATATATATATATATATATATATATATATATATATATATATATATCTATCTCCCAATTGGGGCTCCTGTCAAAGGTCTGCATGTTAAAATCACTTGATAACTCACCTGATGTTTGAATGACAGTATGTATATTAAAATGACGATATGTATATTTTTGATGAGTCTGTAATGAAGAGATAACTAGGATAACTGTGCGGATAAGCACAAGAAAAAAAAGTTCAATAGAGCCAGGTGCACATAATTAAAACTAGTTATCTCTCTATCTCTACATTGAAAAAAAAAGTAAAGTGAAATAAAATACTGCTTTAATGAAACTATAATTAATCCCAACACCCATTGCAAAACAGCTGCAGTAAACAGATCAAAGCAGCAGCAGATGACTGCAGCTACACACAAACTGCATTTCTCAGTTGCATTTGCATTCATACCCTGATAAGTATTGTACTAACAGACAGCTGACTGATTGAGGTCATATATACCTCAGGACTGATCCTTTGGCATAGCATTAAGGTTCAGCTCCTTCTTACAGTGCATACTGGATTTACCAGTGTGTTAATGCTGTACACATTACAAATCCAGTCCATTGTCACCTCTTTTTTTAACAAAAGCTGTGCATTAGTTGTACAATTAATGGGTAATGCCAGGATTTCTAGTCTAGTTACTGAGACGAAACACTAAAAGCCATTACCAAAATCGCTTGCCTGTCGCGCAACTGTAAAAGCGTTTATTACAAAAGCCTGAGCGTTTTTCTGTAATGGCAGTTTCCAAGGGGACAGGGGACAACAGCAAGTGGCTCTTAACTCCAGTGAGATGCCGTGCATTATAAGACACAGAATGTCTTGTCAATGTTAATTCCCCAAAGGAAAAAAAAAACGGTTTGTTTGCAGGAATCAATATAGTATCAGACACTATACGGTTCACTTTTGAAATGACATCAGATCTCCTTTGTACTGAAGAACCTTTTTTTTTTATTTGCCTATAGGTGGCACTGTACCATAGATGTTTTCAGCTCAAGCTGGCGAAGATATTCATCACGTACGTGCAGCAGAGACCAGGTTTTGCAAAGCGATCTGGGTGATGCACTGTAGTATTAGATCGGCAATATACAAAACAAATGTTGCTGTAAATTAAAAAATGAGACTGAAGTGGTACAGTAACGACAACCCCGTTTAATGTTTGATCACATGCGTAATTCTGACTTAGGACTGCAGATGTGTCATATTATTTGTATAGTCTATTGTTTGTATGTTATGTTATTTGTATATAGTATTTAATTTAGGTATGGGGAGCTACGTGGTAATGTAAGTAATAGTATAATATAATTAGGGTGCATGCGTATTTGAATGGTGTGTTATGTTTAACAACGCAATGGATCCTTGCTGTTTTAAACACATATAATAGAACAAAAAAAAAAAAAAACTCGAAAATGCAAATAATCGTTACGTGGCTGAAATTATGTTTGGTTTATGTAAATGGACCGAAAAAAAAAAATTAAAACCCCAAATGTGGGTAAATAATGGTTTGGTGCTCGCACGTTTTCCCGATGCAGGCTGGAAGGTGTGAATTAGTCCGCCAGTTGAAGCTCGCTGCCAGAACGGATTAGCTTCTGGAATCAATTATTTTTGTAAAAGCCTCTAATTGTGATTCAAGTCATCCGCAATTAAGCGTTTGACAGCTAAAGAGTTAAACGAAGGCGGATTTATTTGTGCAATTAAAAGTACTAGCTGGTAGTGTTTGTTTATTAGAGATGATGAAAATTGGTGAACTCTGTAACTGCATACCGTAACGCGATGACACAGAGAAAGTCAGTCGTAGGCGGCGACTGTAGATGTAAGATAGGTCCATTTGCAATGCTGCAGTTGAGAAAAGTGAAAGTTGTCATCTGTCAAAAGAGGTGGTGTCTGTCTATGTGAAAAGTGCATTCTTGTTTTTATATGAACCCCTTCTCCAATAAATAGAGCCCATATCAAGACAACCAGAGGTGCAGGTCCTGTTTACTGATACCTTAAATACAGCTTCCATCTGCTGAATGTCATTCCTCGCTGGGGTATGCTGATATGCATACTAAACCACCCAGTGTGTTCTGCATGTGTATTGTACTGGTCATGACAAACTGATCAAAAGCCTGCTTCTCTCTCAGGTAGGGGAGACCTGGATTCGTTGTCACATGGGTTGGTTGTCACAGAGCTATGAAACTAGATGGTGCAGGCAGGTGACACTAACACTGAAATGTGTGTTCTATTGTCTGGAAGTCAACCATCTGGTAATTTGAGGTCAATTCCATCTAACATAAAGGTTAGCACATATTTCTTTTTTTTCATACCCAAAATAAAAAATGCATATCTTGTTATTTGTTATAACTCTTAGTAGTATTGGAGTTTGTTTGAACTGGTGGCCATGTTAAATAGAACCAGATATTGGCTTTTGGTGTAAAAACAAAACCAGTAGGTCCTCCCAGTAGTCCTGAGAGAATTAAATTATCATGTGAAGTCTGGTTGGGGCAGGTTGTCACATAGTTTTGGGGGTTGGTTGTCACATGCAAATCCTATAGGAAGAAGTCTTATATTTTTTCTTTCTACTTTTTTACATCAAAATGTATGCTATGTCACCCTCTAATGCTTATTTAAATCATTTACTGTTTGTCCTCTGGTTCTGTGGAGGCTGTGGTATTATTTTGTAGCATGGGTCGACATTTCAAATATATATAGGTCTGTATTTTTTATGTTCACATAAAAAGTAAAAATACAACTTTTTCTGGCTTTGTACACAGTAGAAAGTACACAGTAGATGTTATTTAAAAAAAATGTTGCATTATTGTCTACTGTAAAAGCAAGAACATACGCTGTGCAACCAACCCCATATCGTGTGACAACCTACCCCAGTATAGGGCAGGTTGTCACAGGTGACCTGCGCATTTTCAACCGTCTAAATATCATACTTGTAATACAGTTATACTGAAATAAAAAAATAAAAAAAACATCAATTTGTAGGTGAAGTGTTATTTTTCGTTATCTCGAAGAACAGAACCTCGCAGCATGTCACCAGATTGAGGAGAATAATAAAGAGTAAAAAGTGTGACAAGCAGCCCCGGTCTCCCCTACACTGTGGGGCAGTGGAACTCACTTGTCACTCGGGGTCCGTTCCAACCCAAGACCGCATTCCAATCAGGCCCTGTTTACTAGACTCAATTAAACACCCGGTCTAAGCAAGGCTTTGCGCAGCCCTGTTAATTAAAGACATATTAAAGGTAGAACAATGTCTGGACCTGATTGAAACCGCCGCAGCGCAGCACCACTCCAGTGCAGTATTGTGGACCATTAATAAACACCATCGCTGTTCCTTCTAATTGCACCTGTTTTTTGTGCACGCTTCATGTTATTAATTGCATCTGGTCTTTATTTTTTTCTGGTTGCTCAATTGTTTTAGATTATACTTTCAGACGCACAAAAAAAAAAAAAAAAAAAAAAAATAAGTGTTACCCAAGTAAGCATTGCAGAGATCAGCTTTTTGATGTGCCTGGTGGTACCGCGCACATTTAAAAGCATGCCCTTTGCTCCCTGTGCTCCAGTATAGTCTTGTGCGAAGAACGCATGTAGAAGGGATGAGCTCCATGCTGTACATCACATCTCAACCGGGAAAGGAACAGCTCAAACAAAACGGAACGGAAGATGAAAGAGAGAGCATGAGGGTGGTCTGATTTCAAGGTAATAGGCTACTCTAGATCAGAGTCTAAAGATACTGGGGAAGAGTCCGGTGCTTTGACGACGACTGCTGTGAAACATGAAGTAGCCCGAACTGCAAGGTTGTGGTTGCATTAAAATGTAGCTACACTGCAAACACCGGGGCTTTTAACAATCCGTGTCAGGAATCTGTCGACAAAAGGGTTAATCTGCGGTTCTGTGCAAGCATGTCATAAAAGATGAGTCGCAGATAGGAGCAATAGTGGAGTGAACTACAGCGTTTGTTGCAACTATAAAGGTTTATGGAACAGATCAATTTTTTATATAATTTACTGCAGTATACCGTACAGTGTGAGCAGAACCCCAGATAGTTAACGCTGGGGGTGCGAATGAACGATAGCCATTAAGTGCGGCGAATGAATGCGCTATGTATTGCATTGCTCCGTATAGAGATGCAAGTAAACCAACTTAATTCAGGGTTGAATTGGTAAACTAAGCAGGTATATTATATATGGGGTGGGGGGCGCACCTGTGTGCGATATATGAATACAGGATTAATACATGCGCCGAAGAAGATTTATAAATATGCGGCGAGGTTTTTTGCAAAGGCAACTACCTGCAGCTAGCATGAAAGCCAACAGTGTCTGTCTATGACCCTGTTAAACCCGCTGACGGCATGCAAATGAATCGTATGCTAATGTTTTGGGGGTTGGGTTTAATCGGTGCGCTGTACGGACTGTACTGCGAGCGGTGTGGTTGACCGTGTTAGTCTTGCTGGGTAGACGGGACACGCGTGTGTATTTCAGCGTGTTTGAGATTGCGTAGCGGAGAGGCTGTGGCGTAAACCTGGAACGAGAAACCGCTGATGACAGACCGAAATAAATACAAGGGGACTGTTAAACTGACGGAATGTTAAATATCTAACCCGGCTACGTCAAAGTATTCATTAAAAAAGGACAAGAAACACGAAGCACCCCTGTAATCAATCGCTGGAATGAAACGGTACATCTAACGAATCGCACCGGACTGGAGAATCTGCTGGGAAGCAGGACGGACACGAGAACGGGCAACAGCAACGCCAGATTTAGATTTGGAATTCTAATTCGGCGTGGATTTAATTAGAAAATATATTTAGCTCAAACAAGCACTCAACCACATTTTGACACCAAACACAACAACGTCTTGGTACTTCGGTAAGTAAGTGCAAGTGGAATGTATATGTACACACCAGGATACATGCATAACTATTTTGCCTTAAGAGGCATTTTGTTTGGTGAACGAACTCGGTTAATGCAGGCTACTGGTCGTTCCATTAAATATTGTTACTAGAACCGATAGCGCGTCACAGTGCAATGTGTTAGTACTGTACTGGTATGAAGTTGTATTTATTTAAGAACTTTCGCCTGTGTGTTTTATTTCTTCCGTTTTATTTGAACTGTACAGTATACTACTTTGGGATGTTCGTATTAGACTATTATTGTTGTTGTTATTATTATTATTATTATTATTATTATTATTATTATTATTATTATTCACTCTAATCTGCAAATTGCAAACCGCACTGATACGTACAGAACAGTCCAATTCTATTATTTGACCGGCTATCGTGTTTGTGGTAATACGAGAGTGTCAATGTGTGTGTGTGTGTGTATATATATATATATATATAATATATATATATATATATATATATATATATATATATATAGCAGACGTGTTTTTGTTCTGTGACAGTCATCCAAGTGGAAATTGTATTAACAATTTATAAGGGGGCTTTTAATACAGTGTGTCTATATAGAGTGCCAGTTTGTATTCTATTTAATGAATGGACTGTGTACTGTACTTAAACTCGGGATGCAGTATCCGCCTGCATGTGCACAGATCTGATTTGTGGTGATCCAAGTTTAACATGTTGGTAGTTTCCATTAGTAGCAGGCACTGAATCAGTCTTCTTTCTAACTCTGCTTGGCCCTTCAACAGATATGTGCTTAGACCCAGATTTTAAGGTATAGTGGGTCTAATGGTTTTAATATAGTTTAGGAAGGCTGAGGCCAGTATATTCCTGGGATGGAAATAAGACTCCCATTGCATAGCAGTTTGATCCATTCCTTGTTTTACTATACGTTTAACACACTTGCGCTTGTGACCGCTACACTGGAAATGGTGAAACTGCTGTATAGCAGGAGTCTTTACAACCCTGTGTGTAAACTCGGTAGAAACGCTTCAGTTTAAAATGTTATCCAGATTGATAATGATATGGATATTAATTCTCGCAAGCTGCAGCAGAGCATTCTGCTGGCATAAGTGGTAGTTCAGAGGCTAGAGAGTTTTCAACCTTTAGAAAATGTAAACTAACTAGTAAGACAACAAGTTCTGCTGTCTGTTCAATGCACAGCAAGGTTAAAACTGGAAGGCTATAGTTAAACTGACACCCAGGAAACATTTTACCATGCAGTCGAACATGGCTGTGTTACACTGTGTTGTTGAAAGCATGAGGTGTCCAGGCCAATGCCTCTGATGTTCGAGCTGTGCGTCTGGGCATTAGGTCCAGCGCTATACAAGATCCGGTGTCTGAAAAGTTCAAACTGATGTATTGTCGTCTGGTGCAGATAATTTAGTTTTCCAGCTCCCCAGAGCACAATGCAGGCTGCTCATCTGTCCACGACTCTGGACTAGCAGATGCATCCACAAATCTTCGTTTTCCCGTGCAGAGAGAGAGAGAGCGGTTCGGCAGTTTACTCTCTGTCATGAGCGCTGTGCATAATAAATGCCTTTTAAAGAGAAAATTGCCAGCCATTTGCATCAAAACAATTTCCATCTGTCGTGTATGGAGGAGTGCATATTAAGTGTGCTGTTTATTCACTAAACTCCTGGCTTTTTCACCGTGACCCCACCTGCACTTCATTAACTTAGCCTGTTGTCACATATTTAAACAGTAGTTTGACCCTGGCACACGGACACACAGTACATTATTCTAAAATAAACAGCAGCTTGATCTTGGACCTCCAGTGCTGTTACCCCTGTAGCTCATCCAAACACAGGTTTATTACAGATCGATAGAGAGGCGGGTATAAAGATGAGGGAGACTTTTCAACAAAGACGATCGCAGTTCATTTGGCATTACATGAGCCTGCTCCTGATAATAATTTGGCAATTCAATTTGGGGCAAAAAAACAAACAAATCACAATTAACACTTCGATTTAATGAAAATATTACTACTATGTCTTGTGCTTACCTTTTTTGTTAACCCCCCCCCCCAAAAAAAAAACCAAAAAAAAACTACTTTTTACTTAAATCGCATTCTGTCCTTTTTTAATTTTATTATTATTATTATTATTATTATTATTATTATTATTATTACTAAAATTATACATTTAACTTAGTTATTTGTATTACCCAGTAAATCCTCTTGTGCTGGCTTCATCCTGGGAAGGTGCAATGTAAATATTATGAATGATTAACGGCAGGATCATTTCTTCTTTGTACTTTTTCTTTAAGAATTTGTTTTTTGTTGAGGTCATTGAGCATGGTGCATGTTCTATAGTTTTACTGTTGACATGCAGTATCTGACACATGTGCAAATAAGTGGGTCATTTACTGTGCTTTTACCCTTCTGTAAACCAACACTCAGAATGCCTTTAGCATTGCTTGGGAGGTCTCTGTGTACTTTGTTTAAATCTGTTTGCCCTGGTATTTCTTTAACGCTTAAAACAAAATGCAGTGCTAGACAGCTCAGATACTGGAAGCACATACTGTATATTATAGCTCATGTACCGGGTGGATGGTTAATCAATGAGGTTAATGACATCGGGCTGGTGGAAATCACTCTGATCAACCCTATGAGCTTCAAACTATCCTCTGCTAAAACATCTAAGCCACATGCTTCAAACAGTGTGAGCAATTCAGATTCATTCAATTCAGAAATAAAAGCGTTCAAAGAAGCTGGGGCTCAGGGTTTTTTTTTCCCTTACACAGAGATACTGATAAAATTCTTATCCTATTAACCAGACGGTTCTACTTTTATTCAAATGACCACCCTGGATTTACAGTCTTTATCTCAAAGCGCTGTGATGCTAATCTATTGATTTGTTTGTCAGTTCATTACAGAGGTTGTTAAAAGCTATTGTGTTCAGGAGCTGTGGGGACATGTTCATTTTCCTGCTTCTTTTATTCTCAAACCTGGAGGGAGGGAGAGAGAGGTTGGGTAAGGAAAACCTCTTCTTCCCAGTTTGTTCATCTGCACGACACAGAACTCATTAAGTGTAACCAAGGTAGCACTAAACATTGAATTGATTTTATTTATCTGAACAAATATGTAATGTATTGTAAATATTTATTTAAATGCCAGTTTCTAGCTGGTATTGATGTCACATTTTAGTATTCATAAGCTGTAAAGTTTTTTTTTTTTTTTTTTTTTTTTTAGTAACCCTTTTTTGGAGCTTCTAAAGTATAATCTGAAACGCTTAAAATAAACACAAAAATTACTGAAGAAAGATGCATAAGGTAGATGTTTATTTCTCAAGTGTTATTTGATGAATCAGAAACTGTGACAAAGTAAATAACAGTGAGGTCAGTTCATTGATGGTCAGTTCATTTGACATGTGGGTAGTCTTCTGGATTCTGTAGATGGCAATGAGACTCCCATTGCATAGCAGTTTGATCCATTCCTGATTTTACTTTGAGTTTAATAAGACTTGTCTGAGCTTGTTACTTATACACTATAGCTAATCAAGCTCGTAGCTAAACCTGGTTATGCAATAGGAGTCTTTTTTCATCCCTGATGTAGTAAGGAGCAGCTATTGAGGAATCTTGGTGTCCTTAACACTATATGGAGTTATCAACGATCCTCACTAGGGGAGCAGACAGACTCGTTGAAATCCAGTGCTCTTTGATTCACTATTTTAAAAGCGTTCACATGTTCTTTGTCTTGCTGTCTGCAGTATTCAAATCTTTGACAGATTTGCATGGCACTGCCAGAAGACCTAGCTGATCAATGCGGTGGAATGAGGAGTCTCTGCTCCCTGTACAGTGCTGCTCTGCACTCCTCTGAAGATCTTAATTGTACTTGTGTAATGTACACTGTGCTCTATACAGAGTAGAGGGGTGAAAAGTGCTGCCTGATGATTAGATTGGACTCATTTAGAGCATGCCAGGATTTTTTTTTTATTCATAAGGGGGTCTCTGAAAGAACTCTGGCATTGTCATCCCATAGAAAGCTAAAGCATTGTGGTGTTTGTATACAGGCAGCGTGGTCCCTTGTTCTGGCATTGGGCTTTCCCATGCTTTTCTGCCCGCACTGACGGCTTGTGCGCTATCATTTCAATACCGTGCCCGAGTGCATCTCATAACTCAGTGTCACAGCCGAAATGCCTATCTGTTAGCCCCTGCCGCGTGATGGTCTGTCTGTGAGCCGAGTGCTCTATATGGCGGTAGACAGGTTCGATTTATGTGCCGCAAGCCGGGGAAGATTTGATTAACCTGTGATAGTGCTTGCTAAGTAAGGAAGACGATGAAACCGCATGTAAAATTCCCGAATGGAACAAGGCACATGTTTTGTGCATGCATCCGCCTATAGAATGCTAGGCAGAACTGTCTAGTAATAATAGCTGTTAACGTGTGCATTGCTAAGGTCTCCTTCTGAAGCAGAAGGCTTGAGGATGTTTACCTGCTCTTGCAGTGGGGTTAGTGTTAAGAGCAGCGTGTCCTGATTTCCTCTCTTTAGCACTCTTAATGCAGGACTCTGATTCGTGCAGTTCTCTTTTCAAGGATTCAGAGTGGTGGGTGGCTGGGGATTGTGTCGCATGCTGATACAGCAGAGGGCAGTTCTTATGAGAGGGAGTTGTTTTTAACGATAGGACAAGGCTTGTCAACTGAAAGCACAGCCTGGGGAAGGAGGAAGCCCTCGCTGTCTGAGGCTGTGTAAACACACAGGGGTGCATGTAATAAGCTCTGCAGTTTTTAAACTGCCATCAGCTCCGTATTAAAATGCAGTTGATGTTTTCAAAAACCATCAATGCTATATTGCATAACTTGTAATTTTATTATTTAAAGAGAGTCTCAGCAAGAGAAGATCCAGAAAAAAGACTGGCTTCGTTTTGTATTTCTAATGTGGGCTTTATTTTGAAGTTTATTAAATGCACTTAAACCATGTATTCTGTATTAATAGCTTTTGGATTCTCCACTGCATTATAAAACTAGCACTGCAAGGATTTCAGCCTCCATTGCAGATTATGAAGGATAGTTTTACAGGCAAAAGTTGTCTGGAGGCTCCACTCAGTCTATAGTGCTTGAAGAGAGAAGAGAGGGGAGGGGGTTGTAAGCACGGAGTTTGTGCCAACTGTAGATTAGCAGACCTAGGAACAGATTTCATGTTTGCCAACTCAAGTGGGTTCTTCAATGAATACCAGAGCGCCCCAGGAATAAGAAAGGAAGTATGAGCTGAATTAATGAATGAAAATGTTTCTGTTTCTTTTTAGAAAACCTTTTTCAACCTGGCTTTTTTTTCTCTGTACTCCCAAAATAGTCGTGTCTTCCAAGGACTGTTGGATATCTGTGCATTGGGAAGCGGCCAGCATTTAATCAGCTTCACGATTGGTGTCTGGCAACCTTTCAGTTCTTCTTTTCTTACATTATAACTTTGTGTGTGTGTGTTTGTTTGTATTAACCCCCTTAAATTCAGTGTCAGTCTTTTGGATTCGAGACACTGCATTCAACCAGTTTTTGTTTGAGGGGGCCATCCTTAATGTGAAAGTCAATTAGCATATGAATCATTAATAATCAATTAGCTTGGTGTCACAGAGGAAGTGCGTTTTGTTCAGCGGTAGTAACAATAAACGAACAGACAAAAGGGAGAGCCAGTGCTGGCGACATCACAAAGGGAGCAGGGCAGCTGCACAGAACAGATGAGCGCAGGAGGGGCAGCAGGGTGCCACCCATGGCAGGGCACAGACTCCGCTGCCTGCACCACACTTCTGCGCCACATGGTTCTGACACCCCACCCCTCCACCCCCTGTGCCAGTGTTCATCCTCAGCACTGCCTCCTGGTCTAGCTGGACACCTGCCCTACCCCTGTTCCCATGGTGACCACCGCACTGATGAAGTAAAGGTTTGTGTGCAAACACCAGATATACAGCAGCCACGCTGATAGCGAGCGATTTGTTGGGTTTAAAATCTCAACAGTTGGTGTGCTTATCTCAAAGCTAATGTAAGGGATTGGACAGGGTTGAGATAGTAACCCTAAAACATATCTTGGAGACATTTCAAATGCCTATTGATATAGCTGCACAGATGCATGTGTTTTTTATTAGTTTATTTATTTTTTAAAACATTTTTGTACAACGTGTTCCCATAGTAGGGCATTCCAAGTGTACTAAATCATAAATAAGCATTGTAAAGCACAAAGAAATACAGTAAAGCGTATTAAAAAATATTATAAACCAGAGTAAACTGTGGTAAATGCCTATTATAACCATAGAAAAAAGCATTGTAAAAATCCCATGGTAAACTTTTATTAGAGATAAATTAAATTAAAAATGTTATTGCATTTGTGTTTCCCATGGGAACCTGTCTGGGATATTTTGTGGAGACTGTGGGTTGTAACCACACAGAGAATGAATAAAAAATGACTAATAAATTGTTGTTCCCGGAATGATGTGTCAGGTGTATATTTGTTTTGGACCTGTGTGCTTTCCAGAATTAGCTACCTTGCAGGCAGGTCCCATTTTTTGTGTGAAATAATAGCACCCAAAGGTAGCGTTGCTGAACAGTGAGAGGTAACCTTGTCTCATTTCCAAGTGTATTGTTGTCTTTGGGGAGGGCTGCTGATACTTCTAGAATTCAGGTGATGAAGAGACAGGTCTTCTTAGCAATGCATTATTCAGAAGCTGTTTTAATTAATAACGTCAACGTCTGTAGGGGCTGCCAGTGGAGATGGTGGGCTTGACTGGGTTCTGTTGCTTTGCTTGTGGAAGCGAGAAGGATGCAGCGGGGTGGAGTCACGGTGACCCTTTCTTGACCTCATCAAACCACTTGGCATTGAACAAGCTCTGGAGCCAGAGCAAACCCTCTTAGACATCACTGCTGTAGTAAAGCACAGTGCCCCTGACAGGCAGGCAGGCAGGCAGGCAGGCAAGCAGGCGAACCAAAAATAGCAGCAGCGTTGTAGAGAACAAAGTGATGGTTTGATGGGTTGTTCAATGTCACGCTGTCGGACGGGGTAAAGATTTAAACCTTCCCTTTTGAAGAGTCCAGCTTCCTTTCTCTGTAGCTTTGGTCTTGATATACTGGAGTACCATCTGTACATTTTTTTTTCTTCTGCTTGTGTTTTGCATGTTCCAAGGAAATGCTCACTATCAGTGTCAGTTTGGCATGTTTTCTGGACCTTGTTGTGGCAGTTTTTAGTACATTAAAGGGGTCTGTTATCAAAGTCGGTACCCACCCCTTGAGTACGACCAGTCAGTGTAAATAAAACACTCCAAGAAGCTCTTTGTTTGTAATACAAAAAAGAAAAACAAAGATATGGGTCAAATAAGATCTTTTGAAGTGCAAGTACAAATTCCCTCAAATTGCACTAATTAGCCAGTTCCAGGTTGTATAACGATCTAGATAAACCAGAGCCTGCCACCTATACATTATGTAAACCTGGCTCCAACTGTGTAGGGAAGCAGCTTACAAAAGCTATAGTTACACACCCATTGCACAACTGATAAATTATACAGAACAACACCTTATAGAAGGGAACACCAGTGCTGTGCACCAGTTCATCCTGTGTGCTTTCTGAGTGAAGGCTTGTTTATTTATAATGGTGGAGGAGAAACAGAACAGCAAAACAGGGTGGGTGGAGAAGGAATAAGGGAGAGTGAAAGAGGGACTGGGAGAGGGCTTTTTATATTATAATAACAGAGCCTGGATTTATTTGCTCAAATCCACCTGACTGTGTGTATAGCGCTGTGCGACAGTACAGTACAATGCGTTCCCTGCTGCCTTTGTGTGCTCATTCAAACGGTACTCCGACAAACTTGTGTGTGGCATCATGAACAGGTGTGAAGCACACACCTGCTAAACTCTGTAGTGTTGACTAAACTGTAACAGTTCCAGATTCCCTGACAAACAAAGGCAGAGCATTTCATAATTTCAGAGCACTACAAGCAAATGCCCTACCTCCCAAGTTGCTTTTGTTGACCCTAGGAATAACCAGCATCCCTGTATCTTGTGATCTCAGAGTGCGGTTTGGAAGATACGGGGTCAGTAACTCCTGCAAATAACGAGGCGCTAATCCATTCAGGGCCTTGTAAGTTAACAGCAAAATCTTAAAATCAATTCTATACTGCACAGGGAGCCAGTGTAAAGAAGCCAAAACAGGGGTAATATGTTCACTTTTCCTGGATGTAGTCAGAATTCTAGCGGCGGTATTCTGAGCAAGCTACAATCAGAATATCACACGTTTTGGGATACCAGAAAAAAGTGCATTAATATAATCAATTCTAGATGAAACAAAGGCATGCATTTGTCTCTCAGCGTCAGATACAGAAATAATTCGTCTACGTTTGGCTACATTTCTCAAATGCTAAAAAGATATTTTAATAATTTCCCTAATATGCTACTAGCAAATTTTCACTCCAGTATTACACTTTGCCTGAGCCTTTTTAGCACCCTCCCCATATGTCTCCCAAGCAGAATAATAAGCCGGCACACATGCGTTGAACTGGGAGCTGGAATACAGGCTGTTTTTGTTGTTGAGAAACCATGAGCCCTGGCCAAACATGTTTACTCTGCCTGCAATCCATCCACCTGACTTAAACAATCCCTGTTCAAAGATGCCGGCCAGCCCTGATGAATGCATAAAACACAAGAAAGAATTTTGTTTAATGGTTCCGGTGACTTTTGCCCTGAGGGAAACCCCATAAATACAATAGTGTACTTTGTCCTGGTAAATATTTCTCATGCTGCAATACAGCACAAAGAGCGGCCGTGACTTCACGGGCCAGCTGTGTGCAATGCTAAACCCTGCATCCCTCGGCGTGACTGGGAAGGAAGGTGGCCGCCACAAGGACTGGCAGTAAAGGGGTTTATTTCCCCAACATCAGCACTGCATACATGAAACGGATGCCTTTTCCTTTCCGCAGTATTGCATTGTTCTAGTTGTATAGATGACGACAGACGAGTGTGGGACTGATTGTAACAGACTTGGCTGTGTGGAGATCCACTCCTGCATCTTCTCAGCATACAGTGCTGACAATATCTTTAATATAGAAGTTTCACAGCTCTGTAAAATTTGTCATTAATTTCACTTTTGTTAAAATGAGTGGCACCATCGATTCAGCAAGGGCATTACCCTGGTCATTTGATGGTGCCGCAGCAGATTGAACTCTTTTGCAGCATCGTGCCTTGCAATAAGTTCTGCTGTAGTTTGCAAACCTCCACAGCTCAGTCGAAGTGCAGCATCATTCTGCGGACATCCCCTCAGTTAAAACAGTCTCTACTGCTGCAGCATGCTAATGCTCAATCAATCTATTTGTGGGAATGACGAGAGTACAGTGGTGTTCCGTTGCTTCCAGGAAACCTCATTTCCATCCTGTACTTTGTCCTGTAAATATTTCTCGCATGCCAGACAGGAAACCATGACTTCGGCAGGCTGGCTTTCCCAGAATAAACTTTGACCTCTCACTGGAATCCTTGAGTCAGGTGTGCCAAGCCCAGGCTTCCCATCATGCACCACATCCACTAACTCTGAACTTCCTTTGTCCCACTGCATATTTAGATCTACCCATAACAGCAAACTTTACTCTTTTGCTGATATTTGTTGACTTTTAGATTTCTGTGAATTAGTGAATATTGTATATCAAAACTCTAAGTATCAGTTTTCTTTTTATAATTTATAACCTAGATACAGGGATTACGAGCAGCCCTGTTCAATGCAGTAGACTTCAGAAGGAAGGCAGTTCTTGTAAGTTCATGTGACAAACCGAGCATTGTTTGTTTGGCTTAACACCCATGATATTCTGTTGTGAGGTCTGTGCTAGGCATGCTGTTCATGACTGGCTATTCAGTATGTGTTTTTTGTCAAGTCAGCTTTCCTGCCCCGTTGTACAAAGTAAAGAGTGAAGTAGGGTAGATCCCAGCTACCCAGGGGCAGCATCTCAGCTGCTGATCCTGGTGCTTTTCAAGTGACTGAACTACCTGTTGTATCAACATCCTGGAGGGAGTTGTTTCCACTGGCCTTCCAGTTTTTCATGTTGTGTATACAGCTCCCTTGCCCTGGGCTTATTTAAAAACTGCTGCAGAAACTAAAACAGCAAATTACAGTTTAAGGTTGCTGGGGCCAACGCCTTTTGTCAAGAACAAACAGGACCGTGTCTGACATGGGGGCCGTGTTGTGGTTTCAGAAGAAAAACAAACCCCACAAATGTAGTTTAGATTCCCAGTTAAATAAATAAGCTGCCCAGACAAAAAACAGGATACCCTAGTGAAACTCTACAATATCAAACACAGCTCTTATCATGCATAGCAGAAGCCATTTGACATGCAATTACCCTGTCATTGACATTCAGTTACCTGTTAAGAGTCAGTAAGTGTGCAATATGGAAATGTAACCATAATAGAAATATTCCAGAACATTGTTTTAAACAGCTGTGTTTTTACTTCGTCTGTGTTTTAGAGAAGGAATCTACCAATATAAATAATCATACACAACTGACAAGTACATACAGCATGGAAAATTGGCTGCCCGCCTCTATTGTGTATTTATTGCCTGTCCACTAGCATGTAAGTGAGCGTCAAGATATGGGTAATTGCATGACAATAAAAAGCTTATTTCTAGCACACAAAATAAGACGTTACTGCATTAAACAGCAGCTGCAAATACCAGACCTTTAACTTAGCAGCAACTATGACAGACAGGCATGTGACACATCTTTAATTCTGATCTGAATATAACACAGCATATATCCCCATTAGTATTGCTTTCTACTCTGATAGCTAGATATTGGATAAAGGAACAAGCAGCAGACTTGATTCGGTTGTGTTTTATCACCACTGATGCAATTATACTGGTCATTGTGGGCTTCTCCTTTTCCTGAAAGCGAGTCTCGCATTTCCAGCGCAGTCTTTAGGAAGCAGACATTCTATGCAGTGTAAGTGGGTTGAGTCTTGTTTAAATGGTGATTTAATGGGCTTTTAATGTGAGTGTGAGCTAGTAAATAGCAGCAGTAAGTATGTTAGAGCTAGTGTTAGACGTAAGAGCCCTATAATGAAGATAGAGTGCATTCAAACTGATTTTCTCTGCATCTCAGTGCGATTTGGTGCTTGAAGTAAAGGTATAGCTACATGAAAAGGGCACTGACCCCATTTTAAGAACAGATTTTTTTCTAAAGCGTTCCATTCTTTGAAAGTAATCTCCTTGTTTAACTGTAAAATCTCTACATGGTAATACCTGTTATTCTTTGTAAAGTGTGTCTGTACTGTGCATTTTAAACATAAATGCAATAAAAAAAAGAACATGGTTTCAGCTAATTCTTCTATCATACTTCCTGCTAGTTATTCTTCTCTAATTTTTTTTATGGTTTCCCTCTTATGTGACATGAAGAAATGGCCCTTAATGAAAGAAACAGGGGTTGGGGGGTTTCTGATTGGACTCTGAAAACATATGTAACAGATTACAGATATAGCACTGAAACAGGCCACTGGATACTCTGTGTGTGTGTGTGTGTGTGGAGTGTGTGTGTGTGTGTGTGTGTTGGGGGGCAATTGGAGGCAAGTGTAATAAATAGCTGTGCATGTTTGGGTGACTTTTCATGTTGATAAATGATAGCCCTTTGTGGTGGTTGCTCCTGGGGGTCTTCAGGGAGTTTCAGTTCCCGCAGAGCATGACTCTTGGGAAGAATGCTGACTGGGAGTCGTGGAGATTCTTTCAAACTCTCTCCTTTCTCGGTTACTGTTACTAACTTGATAAACACAGTGGTTTAGCCAGCCCCACATGGCAGGGCTGTTGACTGGTGTTAAATCACACCAAGCCAGGTGGCTGTAAGGGTCAATCTAGAATCCAGTGAGTTTTATGCCCCCTTCTCCCTCCTTCCCCAGCGCAAACACACACTTCATTTAGGAATTAAATGTGGCTTACTTTGGCAGGCTTGGGGAAAGTTAATTTGTAAAGCAATTAAAGAATGCATCCCACAAAGAGACAGTGATTCCTGACTATTAATAGTCCACAGGGTCCAGTGCTGCATCGACAGCTTTGGAAAACACATCAGAAACTGCTTTTCTATGTTTAATTATTCATTTTAATTTGATTTCTTTCTCTTTTATCTTGTCACTTTCTGGTGCCATCTCTTTCAAACACCAGGTTAAACTAGGGGTGTCCAATCCCGGTCCTGGAGGCCCATTCCACATAAATTGGTTCAAGTAAACAAATTAGAATGGAGTTGTAACAAAGATATTGCTAAACTACTGTATGTTCTGTGCAGTAGAAAAAGCTCAAAACACTTATAGTGCAGTTAATACAGTATTGCAGTATTTCCTGAAGATGGTTTGTGAGCCTAGAAGCCCTTTGCAGACTGCCTGTGTCTCGTTGTCTCAGTTTAGCTGCTGTACCAGATCTGTTTAGGCATTGCTGACGCAGCACCCTGTCACCTTTTTGGTTTTGTTTACAGAAAACGTTACACAAACAACTGTGGATGGAAAGCTTGCTGATTTAATTGCAATGGCTTCTAATTGATTTTTACATGAAGTGCGAGCTGTTGCTGGCCCAGCATGTGAGTGGGAAATAGTTTCTCAGTGATGGCTGCTGTTCAGGATAAAGGCTGAGTGTTGCACAAACAGCGAAATGCAAAGTGCCATTGCTCTCTCTGGCCATGTGCAGTCATGCATACCTTGCATACAAGCTTCTTACTTGTACCACTGGAATGCAGCCCATATGAAAGTGGGTTCAAGCACCAGAGCAAAGTGGTTAGAGTGCTGGGCTGCAGTGTGGAAGGTAGTGGGTAGCTCAGTGGTTAGAGTGCTGGGCCATAGTGTGGAAACTAAAATAAGGTGCTCTGTGGTCAGATTGTAAGAATGTAGTGTGAAAGGAGCTCAAGAAGCTTAGTTGCTGGATTGCAGGAGTGTAGTCTGCAGGGTCGTTGGTAGCTCTGTGTTGAGATCGTAGGTGGAGGGTTCAGCGCTGGATTGCAGGAGTGTAGTCTGCAGGGTCGTTGGTAGCTCTGTGCTGAGATCGCAGGTGGAGGGTTCAGCGCTGGATTGCAGGAGTGTAGTCTGCAGGGTCGTTGGTAGCTCTGTGCTGAGATCGCAGGTGGAGGGTTCAGCGCTGGATTGCAGGAGTGTAGTCTGCAGGGTCGTTGGTAGCTCTGTGCTGAGATCGCAGGTGGAGGGTTCAGCCCTGGATTGCAGGAGTGTAGTCTGCAGGGTCGTTGGTAGCTCTGTGCTGAGATCGCAGGTGGAGGGTTCAGCCCTGGATTGCAGGAGTGTAGTCTGCAGGGTCGTTGGTAGCTCTGTGCTGAGGTCGCAGGTGGAAGGTACTTTGCTGTAGGGGCTGTGAGGAGCTTGGAGAGCCGCACAGCGGGGGCAAAATAAACAAAGGGGTTTAAGCTGATTGGTGGTAATGATAGGCCTGCAGCACGTCGTTATGTAAAGTACTAGATTCTGTAGTTTGCTTTGGCAGAACTGTTAAAAAAACCAAAAAAAAAACCCCAAAAAAACCACCCTGCCCATCATGCTAATCCAAATAATGATGTCTCTGTTTGTGTGCCAGTCAGGGAGTGAGGGGCATGCTGAGTTTTATTGGGCCTGCACCCTCCCCCACAGGACAGGGCATTCTTCGGATGGATTAAAATCAAGTCCCTAGACAGCAAAGGTGCCAATAAGCTAAACATCATGCAGTGTATACAGTGATACACAGATCATGATATGTACAATATTAATCCTTGTATTGTTATGTATTGAGAGAGAGAGAGAGATATATATAATATATATAGATATATAGATATATATATATATATAATATATATAGAGAGAGAGATCCTTAAAAGGCGCCCTAAACGAGTTGTCTTATTTTATTTTTTTGCAAGGTCCTTAGTGACATTGGTTACACAGATAGGTCCCAAGTTTCATCAGCTGGAATGCTGGTCCAGATTATTTGCTGCAGAGGAGCGAGGGGGTGCAGTGTTCGGGGTATCCCCCTTCCTTGATTAATTTGACCAAAATGATAAAAATTATGTTTTGAATCAGTGAAGGAAAACCACGGCATTGGTAAATTTAAAATGATATGAATTAGAAGAACCGATCAATGAATGGAGTGCACATACAGTTATATGTTGGTAATGACCAGCTTCAGTTTTTCCATCAGCCACACGGTGATCTTGCATTTTTATTTTGCAGGTTGTACAATGATTTCACGGGTCTGTGGGTTTCAGTGTCAGTTTTAGGGACTGCCTGCATTTACTAAGCAGCAGCACGTCTTCTTTACAGTTGCCGTGTTAATGAGAAACAAACAATATCATGGAAATAATTGACAAAATCCTGTAATAAATACTGGATGCAATGCAGCAAAGGGTTTATCTTGCGGTTTCCAGTTAAATTTGTGCTTGAAAAATCGTTTCAAGGGGGGGTAAGTAAAGTTTCAGCATCCAGAGAAAAACATGCAGTGCTGCGTGATGTGTCCTGCAGCGTTAACTGAAAAGAAATACAAATGGATAAAGTGATAAGATGAAACCCATTTGCTGGTTGCTTTAATAACTGGTTATATATAAATACATTGTACAGAAATAATGTAGTCAGGCCTCCAGCTGTTTGTTATGCAGCTTCAATACAGAGCTAAGAATTACACTTAATAACATTAGAGCTTGTATGGGCTTGACATCTTTTTTAATTTTTTTTTTTTTTCACTTTTACTCATAATTCAGATTTACGAAATAACACTAATGGCAACCTGCTCGGTGCTTGACAGACAGCCGAAATGAGAAAAGACAACCCCCCCACCTAGGCAAGCTTGTCATGGAATTGACTGACTAAATGAGTCTTTCGAGACAAAAAAAAACACACGCCACAGACATCAGAATTAAAATTATGTCCTGATCTCTCCAGGGACTGCATCGGCCAGCGAAGCAAAATGGTAATTCAGCGCTCTGCTTAATATTTATTTAAAAGCAGACTAGTCTTTCAAGTAGGCAACATGTTTTTTTATATAGTTTTTTTTTTTTTTTTTTGTCTTCGATGAGTCACAGGCTTTAATGAACACTGAGTTTGTTTGCAGCTTGACTTTCTATTTTTTATTTTGACCTGTGGGTTTAAAAATTTTTAAAAAAGCGGAATAAAACATAAGTAGTGTGTAAAAAAATTAAACAAAATAATAATATTTATAATAAATTGTAATTATAGCCAGCTGACTAAATCAGACTGAACTGCTTTGTCCAGGATATATGTGTACTGGGTCCAGATCGCTGAGTGTTTGACATGGACGCAAGGTGGTCTAGTGGTTGGGGTTAAGGACTAGAAACCAGAAGAAATAAAGATCTTCAATATTGAATCCATTCTCAAATGTTGGCCATCATCTGCTGTAGTGGGACTTAGTGGAGGCAAGTGTAGCTACTGTTGTCACTTTTTCACATACAGATAACTGCTTGTGTAATTGAGTTCATCGGATTGTGGAGGTGTAATTGTGATGATCCTGCTGTAGGTCAGAAGTTCAGGTCCCTGTTAAACATGGTACTGAATACGGTATAAAGCCTGGGAGGGCTGGCAGGATCTCCATCCCTGCTGTTGATGCATTACCCCGCTTCCTGAGCTCATATGCAGAGCAGAGTGTAATTTGTGAACAAGTTCATCATGCTGATCTAATGGCAGCTCATGTGTCAGCTAGAATTATTCCAGCCGAGGATCGCCACAGATAAAGAGCCTGGCTTTGCCATCCCTGTTGATAACGACTGTCTGGATCCCACTCAAGGCTTGGTGTGTGTTTCCTGTAAACCAGGGGAAAGCATGTTGGTATCACATGCGTCTACATGGCGGAAGAAGCCTCGGATCCCAGCTGTCAGTCATTTCCTTCAATTTGCTTGGGGTGCACTGCAAGCATGTAGCATTCTGTAGAGATTGAGTTTATTTAGATTACACATGGCAAATTGGGAACTGTCATAAAATTGGCGTGTAATTACAAAAATCTAATTTGCATTGGCAGAGTGCTTGAGCACGGGATGGACCCACGCATGAGGAAACGTGGCCTCTTGGGGTTCATTGGACTCCGGTGTCATTAGGTGGTATGTGTGGCTTCAGAAGATCTTAAGAGTATAAGAGCAAGCCCTTGAGCGTGAAGTAGGCTTTTGGGAACTGAAGTTGGCTGCTTATACAATTCTCGTAGAAAATTAGTTTGCAAGACAGGATATTAGAAGTCGAGCAGAAAAGAACCACTCGCACAGCTGCCAGTGCTTGGAGGAAAAAGGTTCGATTTTTTTCCTGAAAAAACTAACAAATGAATGTTCTGTAACAAAAGCAGCTTGAGGATCCATCCTGTAACTAGAAAGGTTGGGTCTAAAATAGCAGATTGAACTTTAAAACATGAACGAGTGCACTTTCAGTATAATTCACACAGAGACAAAAGGTATTATAAATATCCCTGAGATGCTGAGAGCCTTTTATTATCTCTCTCTGAGAAGGTCAATCGAAGGAACAAAGACTAATTGACTAACCTCATGTGCACTGCTCTTTTTCAAATAAAAAAATCGCCTCTCTTTGTAGAAGAGAATTTGTTATATATCATTTTTTAAAATCACCAGTTACATCTAGCAGTGAAACTAATTTTCAGATTGTTCTTAATGGCCTATTGTCTTTGTTTCTTCTTTAATAGTGTGCCCCCCCCCCCCCCCCCTCCCTCCCCAATTTCTTCTCCCGCTGGAGTCACTGGAGCTGGAAATATATTGAAATCCTCATTGCAGATAAAATACAGGTCCATGATAATCAAGCCAAGTCCATTGGTTTATCCTCGTCCTTCACATGCCCTGGTCAGATTGCTCTGGCATTGGGAATGATGCCTCCCAGCTTTATCTTGCAGAGGGACGATTCCGCCTATCACACCAGTGAGTTGTGACTGCTGTCTGAAGGCTGTTAAATAATATGCTGCCGCCAGCATTGGAATTCATCAGTTAGGTTTTATTTGGCAGCATTGTCCACAGAGCTTAATAAGACCGATGCGTGACGAATTTTTGCAATGTCATTGACAGTAAAAAAAATAAAAATAAAAATGTTATTACAAATGTATTGTAAACTACAAGCTGAGTCACAGTAAATTGTACACTATGTGCAAATGAAACGAGCATTCCAGCTGAGTCAGCTTCTTACATTCAGAAAGGTTTGTCCACAAATATGATGCAGAACGGTGATGTGAGCAAGTTTCTTACCTGGCATATTTTTCAGACAACTCAAGCCTGCTTTATATTGGGTAATGAAAAGGGGGTGCGATAAGGAACTCAAGAAAGTAGTATTAGATTTTAATAAGGGGTTTTGGACAGACAAACTCATTTTTGAGGGCACTGTGGTCTATAGAGCTTTTGAGGGTCTCTTAAATCTCTAAATGGGGCAGTCCATTAGACCAGCTGAGACCTCTACCATGCTGTGCTGCACCAATGGCAAACCTAAAATCCATTGCCGTATCCTTTATATTCTCGGTTCAGTTTATACATCTGTACAGTAAGCTTCACATGCACAGCTGTCAGTCCTCTCTACCTTCCGGTACCTTGCTGGTGCCAGCCACCATGCCTCTGCCAAGCTCCGGAGAGCAATGTGTGCCCGGGGCATTCAGGCATAGAATCTTGCATTGCTTTCAGGGCTTGGTTAACCAGGAAGGCAACACTGGGCAAAGTGGCTTTGGGTGCCAGCTGGGGGCTGCTTTTTATCAAAGGATTGACTGGGATCTTTGGTGAACCTCTGACGTCACTGTCCACTGCATCAAAGAGACTGGAATCTGAAAATGTAAAGAGACCTCTCCCTTCAATTGGCAATTCCATCAAACATCTTTGCACTTCATTTTTATGTTAACGTTTTTAATCTTTAACATAAAGTATGCTAGTTGTACTGGAGGCAACACAAGACTGTGTGCATGCTCTGTTTAATCCATTAAAGAAAAGGTTCAGATGAAGCCCTCTATTTCCCTCATGTTCTTCCAGTTGGGACCTGGTAACACAGCCGTGATCTCACTGACGCCAGTTCAGAACAATGCATTGCACCAAAACTGTACAAGATCAATATTCCTAAGTGCAGGTGCATAAAAATACTACTCTGCATTCAAGCTGGTCCATATTTAACCCCAGAGAGGACGGATACATTTAAATATAATCGAATCTGGGGTAAAGTGTCTGGATAAAAGGTCACCAGTCACTTAGCATGCTCTGCCTTTCTTGTGCCATTCTTCTATTCCAGCAACAGTTTGAATTTTATGAGGCACTCTATGTGACCAAGTCCTTTCTGGCTCAGGCTGACTGTACAAGAGAAAACAGAAATATTAAACTGCAGAAGCAGGAGCTAAACAGTGCTGCCAGACCTGGACACTGCACCTGTGCTCAGGTCAGCAAGGGACATCCTCATTCGGAAAAGGACAGGTTATAGTAGAGCATTTATCCTATGTTTTTTTTTTTTTTTTTTTTTTAAATAAGCTGTAAATTGCAAATATTCTAATAAAACTCGACATGCTCCTTGGTTGTTACATATTATTTTGCTCCTTTTAACAGAACATGGTGCAAACTTAGCATGGGCGTGAATGCTTTGTGACTATGACCTTGAGTCACCTGACAGATTTGGTATAGCGTTTCTAAGTCTTGGCTTGTTTGGCCTTTCTTTACTAATTTTGGTCTGTGCTTTGTTTAATACATTGTCCCATTCCGCTAGCCATGCTGGTCCCTCAGTCCCTGTGTTTTTGAACTGATGTTTTTTTTTTTTTTTTTCTAGAATGGCTAGTTTGCATAATTAGGTTCTTAAATCGGCTTTGCATAAAATATGCTAATAACATAAATGAAGAATCGCTTTTGCTTTAGTTGCATTTTCACAAAGGGTTTAGACCCACATCCCTAATGACAAACTGATTAATTTTAAAATGATTGCTGTACTGGAAATTATTCCTTCCTTCCGGATTCTGTCATTTAGGAAGAAAAAAAAAGACACATCTCTTTTTTGCAGACTAATTAACAGATTGGGATCATATATTTGAACACCTCAATACAGAGGCTGAAAAACAGAGAAGTACCAGTTTTCCCATTTGCTCTTGCTGTGTTCTGGTTATAAGACCCAGACCTCTGAACAAAGGCTGGGATAATTAACTGGAGCACTCGCTCCCTCAGACATGGTGCATTTCTCTTTTTTACTTCTTGATTTATGACACATGGGGAAAGATCTATGCATCTCTGCAAAGGAGAATTAAATAATTTGTCTGATGTATACATATCCTGTTGATAGAGACCGTACATTGTTTTTTCGCCCTCCTGCTTTCTAATATCTCATCAGAACTACAAATATAACTCAAATCAACAAAAGTTTCAACTGATCTCCTTGACTCAATATTGTGTTACTCTGAATTTATAATTTATTGAGTTTTGAAAGTCATGGATTTAAATATCTCATGGTTCCCTACTGGGTTTAGTTTTCCCTAACCTAAAACTGCTTTGTATGTCTGCTTATTGTCACAATTTCTGCTATCTCTTTTAATGGAACAAAAGATAGTGTTTGCATTGTGTGGTTCATCTCTTGAGTCCTAGTCACAGCTTACAGTACAGTTTCTCTGGCATACGAGACTCATTCATCAAGAGCAAGTGAGTCTGCTCATGTATGCCTTCAATTCATAGTTACTACGTGATTCTTTTCTGTGCCCTGTTTGCTTAATCATACCCAGCACCTCCTCCGGTGTTCACAGATGAACGCACTCTTAATGTTTCCTTGTATTGTCTCTTATCAGACCCAATCTCTGTGTCTCTCACATCGAGGGATCACAGGGTCAGAAACCCATGTAAACCCAGAGCATTGAGAGGAAGTGAAAGGAGTAATCTTTCCCATCTTGCTTTTAATATTTTTTCTAATTGAGAATACAAGAGTTTGTACTGGTATTCTTGCTTACTGTACTGACTAACTGTTTTTTATTTATTTTTTTTTCCTTTTTGTTTTAGAACCATGTGAAGACCCTTGAATCAAGACCAGGAAAAGCTTTGTGGAGACTTGTAGAAAGTTTCTTTCTTTTTTCTCCCCCCCCCCCCCCCCCCCCCCCCCCTCCATCATGGAAACCAGGAAGGATTTCCACAGGATTTTTCTTTGCCCCTCAATACAGGGGTTCTGGTCACTGGGGGTCAGCCTTCTCCTCTTGATTGTACTGTCCCCCGAATATTCTTCTAGCCAGCCCATCAGCACCTTCCACACAAAGAACCGGGACTGGACATTCAACCACTTGACAGTTCACCAGAAGACTGGGACGCTATACATTGGTGCTGTCAACTGGGTCTACAAGCTGTCTGGCAACCTAACCCTTCTGGTGTCCCACAGTACAGGGCCAGAGGATGACAACAAATCGTGCTACCCTCCCCTGATTGTCCAGCCCTGCACCGAACCCCTGACGCTCACCAACAATGTCAACAAGCTGCTTCTCATTGACTACTCCCAGAACCGCCTCCTAGCCTGTGGAAGCCTCTACCAGGGAGTTTGCAAACTCCTGCGCTTGGATGACCTCTTCATCCTGACGGAGCTCTCCCACAAGAAGGAGCACTACTTGTCAAGCGTCAACCAGACGGGTACCATGTACGGCGTGATTGTGCCCTCGCATGGTGAGGACGCCACGCTCTTTATCGGCACGGCAGTGGACGGCAAGCAGGACTACTTCCCAACCATATCTAGCCGCAAACTGCCCAAGGATTACGAGTCCTCGGACATGCTGGACTATGAGCTGCACAGTGACTTTTTGTCCTCGCTCATCAAGATCCCGTCAGACACCCTGGCCCTGGTCTCCAACTTTGACATCTTCTACATCTACGGCTTTGCCAGTGGCAACTTTGTCTATTTCCTCACGGTCCAGCCGGAGACCCCCGAGGGCGTCTCCTCTGGAGCCTCTGCCAGTGATCTCTTCTACACCTCGCGCATTGTGAGGCTCTGCAAGGACGACAACAAGTTCCACTCCTACGTGTCTCTGCCGGTGGGCTGTGTGAGGAACGGCGTGGAGTACCGCCTGCTGCAGGCCGCCTACCTCTCCAAGCCTGGCGCGGTCCTGGCTGCCTCCCTCAACATCTCGGCCGAGGATGATGTTCTGTTCACAGTCTTCTCCAAAGGTCAGAAGCAGTACCACCATCCCCCGGACGACTCTGCCCTCTGCGTCTTCTCTATCAAGAACATCAACGCCCGCATCAAGGAGCGCCTGCAGTCATGCTACCAGGGGGAGGGGCACCTGGAGCTCAACTGGCTGCTGGGGAAGGAGGTCCAGTGCACCAAGGCGGTAAGTGTTCGATCACAGTGTGAAAAGTGGTGTTCTAAAGGGGTCATTGATTGTGTGAGGCTACCTTATAGCATAGCACAATGTACCTTTTTTTTTTTTTTTTTTTAAATTAGTGCATTTTTTTTTATTTCTCTGGATATGGTGGAATAAATATTAACACTCTTAAAATACCCTCTTGTAAATTTAAAAGCTGATCGCTTTATCCTTAAGTGTTTTTATTTATTTCATATCTTAAGCACAGAGTGTGATAAGCCATTATGTACTATAGCTTTAATCTGGCTGCACACACTATACATGCACACGGTCCATGCATGTAAAGAAAATCCCATGAAAATGCATCAGCTCTCCTGCTTTTAGATAGCGTAACAAACGAGAAACCCTGGCAACGCTCTATCTAAAATACAATGCTGTTTCTCAATAGGTTCTTTTAATCTGGTTCTTCCCAAGACCTTCGGGTCCCTGACAGTTCTTGACTTGTCCTTGTCTGCATCCCGTTGTCCTTGAGTGCATTCCATTCTAAATTCCAAAGTTCTGTGGAGTAATAACAGCTTTCATTTTTGTATATAGTGTTGAACAGTTCAAAGGAAAAGTGACAAAAGAAACCTACTGTGTGCGCGTTGTGTTTCAGTAAGCAGCCGGTATTCAGGAGTCTGCTTCATCCAAGAGCCTCGTCTGCAATCAAAGCTTCCACTGGCATTATTCAGACTAATTGCCAAGGTGTCCTTCTGTGTGTGTGTGTGTGTGTGTAGTAAATCCTTTTGCTGTAGTTTATACTTTTTTAACATGGATCGCCATCTAAAGTGAATTCACAATTCCCTCTGAACTAGGGCAAGGGGTGTGTGTGGAATTTGACTCTTCTTGTGATTTATTATTCATTGTCATATAAAGACAAACCAGCATGAAACATACAATGAAAGAAAACATACAATCCACTACAGCACTGAGCAATGAAGCTGAGCCAGCACTATACTATCACTGTGGTTTTACATGCTGTAATAACACCACTATACATACTGGGAACTGGCTGATTTCCAAGCCATGCCATTACCAGCACAACAGAACATCTCTCTGGATCACTAATCGCGGTAATATATTTTACATTTATAGGCAACCCACTTCTTGAAGGACTTGGCTCTCCTTCATGCCACACAAAGCGCCACTGGGTGTCTCAGTTCAACCAAACTCTGTCTTGGGTTTTATTGATTACCTACTTGGCTGTTTTTTTTTTGTTTTTTTTTAACATACTTATGAAGCAGACAAGCTCTGTTGCAGAGTTTGTATTTTTGGAATGTTAATTCACCCTAGTTTTAATGTTCTAACCAGTGTTTGGATCTTAAGTTTACAAACGAAAAGAGGCCATTCGGCCCATCTTGCTTGTTTGGTTGTTAGTAGCTTATTGATCCCGGAATCTCATCAAGCAGCTTCTTGAAGGATCCCAGGCTGTCAGCTTCAACAACTTTCATTATTTGTATCAGTTAAACCTCAATGTCTTGGAAAGATTGAAGCCGACGCTGCACTCCAGGTGGGTCGGTGTGAAACAGACTGGTACACAATGTACCCAGGAAAAACTCGCTCACGACCGCTCACCGGATCGTGTGCTGCAAGACGAGGGAATATCATCGTCAACCAGCAGCCAAAAAGGCAAATCTGAGATGCAACAAAAACAGATGGATATTTAGATACCAACCCAGCGGTGCTGAGGGCTCTTTGGAGCAGAGGGGTATGTTGTATTTTGATACATGAAGGCGAATTGGATTGGACACGCTTGTTTAGCTGCTGGTTTGAAGAAAAGTTGCTTTTTAACAGAGCAGAATTGACAGTGTTGGTTAAGTGCTTGGTTTATCCAGAGACCACTTGTGGCATGAACAGTGGCCTCTAAGAGAGTGCTGTTAGTTGGCTTAACGTTTAATCTCCAGTAAGCACCCCTACAACTGAGCCAACTTGCTCTCTAGCTGCTGTTCAAATTACAGTAAAACTCCTCTGAAAACGGTGCACTGCTTCATCTCAACAGGTGTTGATAAACTAGAGAGCCTTGCTGCAGCTCATTAAAAAACGGAACTGCTGTCCTCCTCCTCAAAGCTGTCCTATTAAAAGAAAGAAAGTGGTTGGCTAAAAGATTTGGTACAGGAGTAATTTCAGGAAGTTTTTTTTACCGCAGAAGCGTTTATGCTCATCTGTCTCACAAGTCTAATTAAAACGCACCTGTGCCCCACATTTATCAGCTGGGTGTGCAGGGTTAGAAGCAAGACTTTCTTTGGATAGAAATTTGAACCAAATGCTGGTTTCATCAGGTATTGTTATTCAGTAAATCAGCTCATCCTATTTGAAGTGCTGGCTCAGTCCACCCTGCCCTTCTCAGTATATCCTTTCAGCAGTGGGTAACGATACAGAAAGAGAACCCCTTAACACATGCATTAGTACATGTGAAGTGCAATGTAACAATATTTAGATGCAACTGCTATTTTTAAAGTACAGCTATGGCCAAAAGTTTTGCATCATCTAGAATTGTAGGATTGTGACATAATTAAATGACAAAAAAACCTATATGAACATAATTGATCTTTTATTTAACATCATGTAATCAAATAAACAACAAAAATCATATCGGAATAGTCTGCCAGAAGCCATAATCGTAGTACAGTATTTAATGTTTGATTTCAAATTTTTTGGTCAGTTTGTGAAAACTACTATGTAAGATAACATAATTCAGCAGGTTTTATTCGACTTTATGAAGCAAAATGTCTCAATTCTATAGGAAAATGTAAAGCTTTTGGCCGTAGCTGTATAAACTGGACGATAAAGTAAAAACAGCCAGTGATGCGTACCCTTTCTAAATGCCGGGCAGCAGTGATGTAGCACACATTTTTAGGTGATCGTATTGCACCCTGCACAGCGTTTCACAGACCCCCTGTTCCTTTGTTTTATATTGCAGCCAGTGCCGATCGATGACAATTTCTGTGGCTTGGATATCAACCAGCCACTGGGGGGCTCCCAGCTGGTGGAAGGAATCCCCCTGCTCACGGAGTCCCGGGACCGCATGACCGCGGTGGCCACGTACGTGTACAGCGGATACTGTGTGGCCTTCGTGGGCACCAAGAGCGGCAAGCTCAAGAAGGTAAGGCTTTGAGGGCTTCCTGGGCGGAGCTGGGTTTGGTCTGCATGGTTCCTTAAAGGCAAAGTTTGTTTAAGAAAGCTGACTCACCTTACATCCTTAATATACCCGCCAAACAAACGTTCTCACAGATTTAGTTTTAGGATTAGTGGTCAGTGGTTAGGGTTGGGGAATCGGTTTGCTGAATGCAAACTAGGAACAGAAATGCAATCTAAAAAATGGGACCACCTTTCTCTGAGTTTAGGTTCCAAAGTGTGAACCCTAATGTAGTGATCAGGTGTATCCCTGAGCCTGTCTACGTGGTGAACACATCTACTCCTAACCTCTTTTACACCTTTTGGATGTTGGATGTGTTGATTTTTGTACTGCAATCTCAAATTGAGGACCCTCCGTACACTGGCTGTTATGTGTTGTTGAAGTGAACTTGCTGTGTACCATTTTATAATGAACAACAAAGTGTGCTACAAGCAAGAGGAAGTCTTTTATTTTGCCTTGAATTTGTACCGCAGTGCACAGTCGCAGACAGACTAAATATCTGACCCTTATACACTGCTGATGTTTTGCAAGCAGAGGATAAGATCTGATATTTCAATGCAGTCTCTCGGGGTAACACTGCTGAGATGTGTGGGGTGCTGCCCCGTTCACTCGGAGGAGGTAGTGTTTGGGTTACAGGGCAGATCTTCAGGATCTATTGAGTCCACAGAACATGTTTAATTGTTGGGTTCAGAGTGGTGCGGGGTGTACAGCACAGGGTTGTTCAGAGATAACTGGCTTCAAAGTGTAGTACCGATCAAACCGGCTCCTCCCTGCTGTGCAAACCAGCCTCCCAGACAATACCTCTAATCCAAAGAGGACCAGCTTTAGTAGAAGCAGATATTTGACAGACACACGTTCCTCCACTCTCCCACCCACCAGGTATTGATTTGATGAATTTCACGCAAAGGCAACAGGATGCATTTTGTCACAGAGACAAATTTTCTTTTGAAGTCATGGAACAACAAGTTAAATTAGAAATGCCTCTGATTGATTCAATCTGAAAGTGGTCGCACTGTATACACATGCGATTTTAACATTGGACACATTAACCCTGTGTACACAGGGTCCACAGCCGGTAATGCGAGTTTGACTGGTTCAGCTGATACAGTGCCACATTTTGCTTATTTTTCAAAAGATCATTTTAAAAGACAGTGTTGCGTGATGAGCAGTAAGCAATTTAACCACGATTACTGATAATATAACAGTTAAATAACCTCTCAATGTACATTGTTCGCCAATGCAAATCTTGCACCTTTTTATTTCCTCCCCATGTTTTCAGTTTTCTTTTTTTTTATGCTCCAGAATGAAAGCTGAGTAACTCTGTGCCTTTCCTGTCTGTGGGAGACTCAAGTCGTTTTGACTCGCGATAATAAAACCAGGCCCTTGTTCTACCAATGTGATTTCAAATGCAGTACAGTAAACCGTAAATCTCAGGAGTTGTCAGAGCGGTGTTTCGCACATGACGCGGGGGTGAGGAATGTGTCACACGCTGCCTGCCTCCCCACCTCCAGGGACTCCAGTCCTCCGGACTTCAATCACTTCCTCTGACACGGAGAGAGAGAGAGATCCCACCAGAGGAAGCCCTGGAATGAGGAAGGGAATTGCTTCTGTTAATTGTACTAATAGCACTATGAAAAGTGACTAGAAACCCAGAAACGGCAGCTGCAGGCTGTGAATCCTAAAGCAGGGGACACAAGGGGAAAAGCTGCTTAAAAGTGAGAACAGTCAAACAGAGCCAGAGAGAGAGGGAGAAAGAGAGGCAGGGGCAGAGCCAGAGAGAGTAAGAGAGGCGGGGACAGAGCCAGAGAGAGCGAGAGACAGACAGAGAAAGGGAGAGGTGCAGCGTCAGAGGTTCTGGATGGGAGCCAATTTAAAAAAAAAAAAAAAGGGTTTGACCTGCTTGTGGTCAGCATCCAGAAGATGATGAACTCTTTTTCTGTCCTGCTAATCACCTGCACAAATGTTTCACTGGTTCCATGTGCACTTATTTACATACCAACCTAATACCAAGCAGTGCACATGCTGTCCTTTTCCTAGTTGTTTACAGGTCCATACAGCAGCTATATAATAATAATAATAATAATAATAATAATAATAATAATAATAACAGTCAAGAACGAGTGGGGGATGTATCTTTAAAGCTGTATCTGTAAAGATGCATGATGCATGTGTTGTTCCTTGCAAGAGATCAGTTAAGCTTTCTGCAGCAATGACATTAGAAGCAACGTTTTGCATTCTTTGATCATTTTTCTGTATCCGCTTGAACAGAGACAGCTGTGCTGTGTTGCTGTGTACACTGGATGCACTGCACACATGTAAGGGTCATAGATTGCAGTTTTAGCAATGGTTTATCCTGTGTTTTTTTTATATTTTTTATTTTTTTTTATTTCCAGTCACTTTCCCCATTTCCCCTCCCCCACCATGTGAATGGAAAGAAGGAGTCACTGTTGAAATGTGAATTTAGTGCATTGAGAACCAAGAGCTGTGCTGGCTGTAATTGGATTGGCTCAGCTCCCATTCGACCCCCCCCCCACGCCTTGCCTTCCCAAACATGGGGAGAGGAGAGGAGAGGAAGAGAGGAGGGTAGATGGTGAGAGAGAGGGAAGATGTTAGGAGTAGGTGCTCCTGTTTTTTTTCTTTGTAACAGTGGTTTACTACAGGGTTTAACCTTGGGGTAATGATACAGTTACTAAGTCAGTTGTATCAGACTAGAATCCCACCCCATAAAGGTCACAGATATATTAAAAGCATTTGAAAAAGATGGTGTCACAGGCTGCTTTGATTGAGTTGAATACATGCATCGTACAGTTCAATCTATGCAGTTCACTCAGCTGATCCACACCGTTGAATCTGGGTTATTGTCCATTTAAAGGACTTTCAATTTAGTTGCAAATTTAAAAAGAAAAAAAAAAAATCAGTTTTAAAGTGAATGGTGTTTGTCTGAATGTCCAGAAACTGCAGCCAACAGGCAATTCCTACTACAAGTTTGGTTTAATTCGTTTTTTATTGATTTTTGTTTGTATTAAAGAAAAATGCTCAAACGCAAAAGTGCTGTATGGCAAGCATCAATGCATACAGTAACAATTGGATTGCTTTACAAGATGGATATACAACACTAATGAAACACAGCAGCTGTAAATGACATGCAGATCAACAACACTGAAACTTTGCAGCTGCAAAGCTGTTGGACTGCAGTGTATTAATTGACTGCCCTTTTACTGGCTGCTCTGTACATTGCACCAAGTCCACAGCAGCACCACCGTTTGCTTTAGATGTTGCTTTGCTTTCAAATGGCTTTGGGTTCTCAAGGAAAGGGGATTACCAGAGCCAGTCTCGTATAGCCTGTGAGAGTGCTGCTGATTCCTCTCTCAGTGGGATCTGTGGAAACTCAGTGGAATGCGAGGGTTGGAGGTCTGGGGGTCCTGAGAGACCCTCTGGCACTGAGCTGCCAGGATTATTATGGCAAGCCATTCGTTTATCCTCCACAGCTTAAAGGTGCACTGCTCCCTATTACAAGTGCTGTCCGAGTCTCCATTCAATCTGCTTTGCAGCAATAAATAATAATAATAATACTTGATAATCAGAAACCAGATGCACTAAAGAGAAACGTATTATACCATTAGAGGATCGTATAACTGAAGTCTTTGTCTTTCATGTTGTAAGAAGTCTCTTAATGAAGCCATGTTCTTGCTAATGCTTAGTCACTGAATCGCCCTTTGGGAGTTCACACTAACCATTCTACTGCATAGAGGAGGTGACCGTGTTTAGATCCACTGATCATTAAAACAGACCCCATTAAGCTGTGTTGTAGCTCTTGAAGCACAGCACTTATTTTTGCCTGATACTGTTTTTATACTTACTGTGCAGAATAATTACTGTCCTGTAATCTGGAGCTGCAGTTTCAGTTCACTTCTGGTTATCAGTGTAATGCACCATAGTATGTTTTCCAGTTTTTCCTACACAGCTGGCCAGGATAAATAGATTCATATATAAAACCAGTTTGGGCTTGTTTTAAAAGGAGCATGCATGCATGTTTCCAGAGCAAACCTGTCTGGATTTCTTTAACTAAACGAATACTGCAGCACAATACACCTTTAATTTGAAGGAGCAGGTGCTCTGGTGAGGGGCATACCAGCATTGTGTCTGCCTGGCGTCTTCATAACCTTGAACACGCTCCGTTTCCAGCTCCCCAGTGCAGCGCCCCTTCACCTTAATGAGCTCAAACACAAAGCAAAACATTGCTTTATAATTCGGGCTTCTGATTTTTTTTTTGGTTTTAACCGATAAGACACCTCCGATATAAAGAAAACGAAATTGGTCATATCCAATAAACACCGGAAACACACTGGAAATGGTTACTCAATTCCCGTTGACTTGACCCCTTTCCCCGTGAAAAGAAAATTAAAATAACCTCCAAAAAAACTTTGTGCAGTACATTTGGACAATGTCCCTCCCTCCTAACCTGTATCTTGCATTGATTCGTTCTGAATTCTTAAACCCAACCCAACTACTGAGTGGCAGCAAATTCCTACATTTCTACTGGAGGATTGTAACATGCTTGCAAGATTGAAAATTAGATTACAAGAAACGGAGGGTTGTTCTTGCTCGTGAGATTTAAAGATTTATTCCAGTCCGATGGGAAGTATTTTAAAACAAAATTGCAAATTGTGACAAAATGTGAAAACACGCAGAAACCTCAGAAGAATATGCCCGTGACCATAAAGATTGTGTTGTGGAAGACTACAAAAGAAGTAAGCTACAATTGTAAAAGTGTGCAAGTACTGTCGAGTTACTATAAACGTTGTCACAGAAAAAAAAAACGAAAGTAAATGAAAACAATATTTTCATACATTATGTAAAAAGCTAAAACCCACCAAAGAAAAAAAAAAAAATTACGTATAACTCAAAATAGCTACAAATAAGCAGAGAAAATGAAATGAATAAAAATGGAAAAACAGAAGCCCTATTTGTAATGAAAGAAGTCTGGTTTCAGTTCCCTATCAGGCTTGCCAGGGGCTGGAGTCGAACCAGCTTCAAGGCTGATGTCCTTAGCAACAGCTGATGCTCGTGGCAGGGGTTCAAAAGACTCTCCGCTGGGGCTGCTGGTAAAGAGAATACTCCTTTTCAAGGCAGGATCGTTGGATAACCAAAACCTCAAACCCTGTACATGAATACATAATTACTTTCAGTGTTAATTACACACAATTAGTTTTTTTTCTGTATCCCCAGTAATGTTTTACTGTGTAATGATCTGGGTGCTTGCATCTGCTCAGACTATCTCTGCAAGCAGGCAGTCTGACATCACTAATACCTATGGCTGGGCCATTCGTATTCAGGCTTGTCTCAATATACAATGAAATGAAGGAAGTTTTTTCCAAATGGGTTTTTTTATATTTCTCTCTGCCTCTTGGCCGTCTCCTTCATGCCTCTCTGAGTCTCTGTGTCAGAGTGCCCTCTCACAGGGCAGTGTCTTTCAAGCTGGCTGCCAAGTATCCTCTTGCAGGAGTCCTTTTGAGAAAGGTGGATCATTCTAATATAAAGTTTTATACCCCAGTGAGATTGTGAGTATATTCCCTTTATAAGCAGATGTAAAGTGGAAGCCACAGAAACACAGTTAAATTCGCTGTTGGGGACCAAAGCCGGATCACAAGCACAGGGAAGACTGAAGCCCACCCCCCCCACCCCCCTTTCGCTCTCAATTCAATTCAATACAATTCAAATCAAATGTGCTTTTATTGGTATGACTATATAAATACAAGTATTGCCAAAACAATTTCTAACAATACAACAATTAACTGGTGTATATATAAGAACTAAACATTACTAAAACATTTCCTTCTCACCTCTTTCACCCTCCGTTTCTCCCTTACTCTCCTTCTGTCCTTCTCCCACCCTCTGCCCCCCCCCTCTCACTTTTCAGGATCAGAGGAAAAGTTTCTTTATCAATCTAGTGTCTATTTTATTTATTTATTTAAAATGTCATTAAAATTGCATTCGCTGGAAAAGCCATATGAGCTACAATCAGCTCGTTTACAAGGGAGTCCCAGGAGGAAGGCAGGAGCGAGTTACAGTTCCATACCAGCGTACAGTCCGCACACAGTTTCACAATCCATGTGTCGTTGTACATCATATACAATCACAGGGCTGGTTCAGATGTTTTGGACATGGTAAGACATGTTTTATTGTGTGATCTGATGAGCTTGCAGTGAGATGTACAGTAACATTCCACTTAAGACTTCTTAGCAGATTTAGATTAGCTCTCCACCCTCTGCAGAAAGCAAAGAGTGTGTCTTGTGAGAGAAATCCATACCTTGTCTGAATGCATTTTTTGCAATAAAATAAAACCATCTGTAAGGAATGACTACTGTCAGAAACGGCTTCTCTATAATGCTGTCAGTCCTCTAAATGACAGCAAGCACTACTGATCCGATTGGCCTTCTGTTGACCTGGATGGCTCGCCGTTTAACCCTCCCAGATTGCAAAACGAACCCAGGCTTTATACCATGGTTGGGGGGGTATTTTTTAGGAGAGTCCACTAATCACAGTTGCAGTTTGCTAATCAGATTGTCAGATTAGCTCTGTGCTAATCCCCCCCCCTCCCCCTTTTCTTCCTGATTTCCCTTTCTCTTCCTCCCCGGAGCTGTCTCAGTTCCAGGTTGTCTCTCAGGGAGCGAAGCCGGTCAGGGCTTCTCCAACCAGCTGTCTGCTTTCTGCGATTTCCAAACAGGCGCTCTGCACTCATCACTCGTCCAGATTAGCACAGTGCTCCAGGGAGGGGGAGCTTTGTTCAGAAGCGCTCATTAAACTCCCGTCTGATCTGGACTGCTCTGAGCAATAATACAAACTTTTTTTTTTTAAACCTACAGGGACTGGCATTCACTTTTCTAAATCTTTTTTTTGAATGCTCTAACCTTTATCAGTGTAAGCAAAGCAGATTGCAGGAGATAATGAACCGTTTCTATTTCATTTCCTTCACACTGATGTGATTGATTTCAAGGGGCCGGGTCTCCAGGGGTACTGAAAACAGATAAACAGAAATATCTACAGTGTCTGTTTGATGCCCTGAATCGTGGCGCGTCTTGAATCTGGGATTCGTCTCATTAAGTGTAGAGGTGCAGTGCGCAACGTGTGGATCAGATGACATTTTGCAAAGTGGGCAAGACCCTTCAAATTGATGTTTCAGCGAACTAATCCGTGTTGCAGCATAGTCAGTTTATCAAATCTGGCATAACCTCATGCTACTTGGTGCTGAAAGAGTTAGCCTGTTTGGAGTGGTCCATTCAGAACTGTTCTGGGGTCCTTTTATACGACGCCTAAGGAAACACACTTACTTAGTGATTCTTCTTCAAAGATCAAAGCGAGATGTGGAATAAATACTGTAATTACCTAACTTTTATAATGGGAATACATTGGCCAGTCACTTAACATTGATTAGCAGCGGTGGTCCAGGTTTGGCTGCTTGCTCCTCTTACCTGTTTGCTTCGGATTGTTGATGATGCCTGAATGATGTGGGTTTGCAAAGACCAGGCGGCAACAGAGAATCTGGGCTTTAGGGTTAAGCTGCAGGACAACTCCTGCTTTCACTGGAAGAGCTTTTAAAACAAGTAACTAAATATGAACAATTAATTAATTCTAACATCTGCGTATATATCCTTTTTTTTAAAAAAGCTGCTATAAGGATATCAGCAACATCATTCTATCCCAGGGTGTAACGCATGCTGTAATACATGATAGAGGCGGAGGCCAGCTCTCTCACCCAGGTAACTTGCTATGAACCCTTCCAAACTTGACTGAGACATGGAGACCAATCAGTTTTGTAATCCTCCCCTTGAAGCAGGCTTGAGTCACAAAGCTCAGACACAGCAGTAAGGTATCTTGAGCAGGCTAGATGTTGCATAGTTCTGTGCTGTATTGAAGCTGCTAAAATATGTATTGTATGTAGTTCTGTAATCCCTTAAGCCTGCCTTCAGGGGTTTCTTTTCAAGGCAAGGAGAGAATTACTGCTGCTTCTTGGCACGACGAAGGCAAGGGCTGTTCGTTTCAGCCAGGTCTTTTGTGATCGGATTCTGAGATTGTGTATTGTGAATCAGCCCTTTTGAAGTATAATCAATTAGTCTGTCATGTACAGCCTATTGTTGTTATTGATGACAATTATAATAATAATGATGATGATGATGATGATTACAAGGATTAGAGTATTCAGGAGTTAATATGATTTAATTTTTGTTTCTTCACTTAATGTTAGTGTACTCCTCGATGGAATGTCAGTTTCTCTCTTCTAGTGTAGATACAAAGGGAGTGCACCTCAAATCGTCCCACACCAGAGAGTAAATTACTTTACAATTATTATTTAAGGGGCTCCTGAGTGGCCCCTCCAGTATTGTGCTCCACGTGGAGTGCAGTATGCACCCTATAGCCTGGAGGTCGCCGGCCTGCAGCGTGAAAAGAAGCGGTCAGCTGACGGCACACACTTCGGAGGACAGCGTGTGTTCGTCTTCGCCGCTCCCAAGTCAGCATCGCGGTGGTAGCGGTGAGCTGAGCCAAAAATACAGTTGGACGTTTCAAATTGTTTGAACACACACAGAGTCAAAAGACAAAACCTCGCAAGATGTGCTTCGTCCTCTTTCTGTTTGTAATATTTTTGCTTTGTTGTCGTTTCTTTCCTTCAGGCTTTGTAACCTCTGATTAAAAAGCAGATGCTGGTTTGTATTTCTGTAGTCAATATTCCTAGCGATTCATACTGAAACTAGCTGTGGAATGTGATGAAGGAGCTGTATACAAACTCTCATCGTCTCTGTAGTTGTTTTTATTGGTTTTGATCCCTGGCTGTATTGTTTAGCAGAGCCCACAGGCATGTTCTGAGTTCACTGCGTACAAGACTCCCCACACCCCCCTTTTTGTGATTCTATAATTCTGATTTGCAATGGAATCTCTCTTTTAAGAACTAAAATGACAATGATGAAGCTTGACTCCTTCAGATCAGTGCAGAGTAGAGGAAAGATCACTCAGATTAAATCAGCACTCCACTGGCTAACTATGAGCAGCATAACCAGTGTTGGGTATAGCCAGCTACGGCATTCGCATCACTTTGCAGGATAAAACACTGACACTATTTTAATTTATCTTTCTGTGTATTTCCTTAGGGCCCAGTGTAATGGGCAGTGTTGAGAGATGGGGATTCTGTTCCGTCCCCAGCTCTTTTACATTGTGGTTCAGACGTTCTCTTATTGTGTGCAATATATATATATATTACTCCCCATTCACTCTGTTATAATGTACTTTAAAAGTGGAATAGTAACACACTAGGCAAGGCAAGTACATTTTCCATATATAGATCGCTAGCTGCACAGAAATTGGAATACTGGAGCGAAGCCAAACACGATGTGTTTTAAAGGGAGGAGGTAGGGGGAAGAGAAGAACAAGCTGCACTGACAAACCCTGCACTTTGTGTCCCAGCCCCGGTCTTCACTGTGCCCTTTGTATCTGTGCGGCAGCAAGGGATTAGCAGAGGGAGGAGGCAGAGGAGGGGAGAGTTGACCAGCGAACAGTCAGGAGTTTGCCTGGAACATGCCGAAATAGCGTGATCGTGGTTGAGACCAAAGAGTGTTTTGTGCGATCCGGGGAGAACAAAATCCTGAAATAAAGAGGTGGGTTCAATCAGGAATGAAGAGGCGGATCAAGAGAGTCAACGTTGTGATGTTAGCTTTGAGTCTGTAAACATGCAGGCTGGAGAGGCTGGCAAGGGACTACATAAACCTCTTCACATCGAGAAACAGGGAAGGACACTGAAATTGCTGTTGAGTACGGTGTTCACCTCAGGTACTCGCTGTCCTTTAGTGCCCTGGGATGCTTGGTTGACAGGTCGTATTCTTTATAATTTATCTGAACCAATGAAACCTCCCTCCAGGTCCTAAGGCAGTTAGTTACGTCAAACCTGTTGACCCGGTGTGGTAATTGCCCTCCAGGACTGTTAGCCATGCCTGTGTCAGAGAGAGAAGTACATCATTGGCCTGTTGGCCTATCAGAGCTCGGCACATTGAGCACAGTGGAGTAGTATTTCTAGTGCAGAGAGCTGTTGTTCTCGGGGGCCCGGCGAGTTTGATTTTCCTCTGTGAATCACAGGGGGTGCTGACAGGTTTCAATGCTTCCTGCGCTACCTCCTTCGCCGCTCCCCATGGCAACAAAAAACAAAAAAAGTATCGTCTTTTTTCTTTTTGAGAGCACGACGTAGATTCAAATACAGAAGCTTCCTGTCCAGATGGTCCCTTTCCTTCTTTGTTTTGGGTGTTTTGAAATGGTGAATAACAATTTGTCTTTTCATGAACTGTGAACAGTTATAGTTTGGGGGTTAAATTGATACCCTAAGATTATACAACATGCTGCCCTATTATATGTATTTGAACCAAGCATTATTGTCTGTGTCAATGGAGACCCACACACACACACACATACACACACATACATATACATAAACAAGATCATTCAGTTCTTTGCAAGTGATGTAGACTTCAAGCTCAACAATAAAATGTCTCGGCTCCATCTCATTTAGACACGGTCACTCTGCTTGCCCTGAGAAGTGATTTGGCACGGTACGAATTCCCTTTTATTCTGCAAAGTCACATGATTCCTGTTAGTATCAATAGAACTCTGGCCAAACAGAAACCCTGCCGGCAGGGGAACTTAGATCAAAGACCTTGATATTGTAATTACTGACACGTCTCGCGTTAGGATGTGGACGCACTGTAATCGGATCACCACTAATGAGAGTCTGTGGCTTTTTATAGAGCTCGCTAACCAACACGGTGGAGCTGACTGAGAGCAAATCAGACACATTTGTTCTTGCACTTTACCCATCTTGTCTCAAATCCTGTACACCATAAGGAAAAGAAAAACAATCGGTTTAGTTTTCTCAAAATAATCTGTGCCCATTGGACAAATGTTGATGTTTTTTTTTTTTTTTTAATTAGACAATATATTGCTGACTCTGCTGCTGTACATGTCAGTATTTGTTTTGCTTATACATCCCAACAATATCCAGTTTTCTGCAGATTAATTAGGCACACCTGGGCTTAATTAGAAAGCCTGCCCAGGTCAGAAGCTTGCGTTTTAATTAAGCTCAGGTGCAATTGTTATGTAAAGCCTGGACCGACTAACATGTCTTTGTGGAAGTGGCCCATTTCCATATAGGTATGAAGGATTAAGCAGGATACTGTGGTTTTCTGGATTCATGGAAATCTATCCATGTTGGGGAGAGTTCTTTACCCAAGGAGCAATAAGTGGTTCAGAGCTGCAGATTGCACAGCTGTGTTGCAGAAGGGAGAGGGGAGAGGCTGGTAAAAAGACGCTGTCTCCTGAGACACCTCTCTAATGAACTCTGATGCTTTCTAATAGTTTATGATAATATTTAAAACTCCTGGTAATAATAGCTCCCTCAGAAAGCCATTACTCACTTTTCATTTTCAATTTCTTCTTCTCTCCTGAGCTCCCTCGTTGCTTACCTTCACGCTGCGAGATCACAAGCTGATGTAACGCAAATCCTTAGAACAAAGAAATTGGACGTGTTGTTAATCGTATAGTATTGCGTCCCCCCCAAGCAAAACCAGAATCCAGCGTATGACCCCGGCAGCATTAACAAGAGCAGGTAAATAACTGAATGAATTGCATTTTACTTCTCTCTCGGCTCATTTCCAAACTGGCTACAAAACATAAAAGGCTGTATTTTACTCCAGTGTTTACTCCGGTCTTTCAAAAACTCCTATTTTTATTTTTCAGAGATAAAACTCCAGATAATTTTACAAATCTAGAACCAAACAGTGAAGTTAGATATATATATAGTTATATACAGCTCTGGAAAAAATTGAGACCACTGCAAAATTATCAGTTTCTCTGGTTTTACTATTTATAGGTATGTGTTTGGGTAAAATGAACATTTTTGTTTTATTCTATAAACTACTGACAACATTTCTCCCAAATTCCAAATAAAAATATTGTCATTTAGAGCATTTATATGCAGAAAATGACAACTGGTCAAAATAACAAAAAAGATGCAGTGTTGTCAGACCTCGAATAATGCAAAGAAAATAAGTTCATATTCATTTTTTAACAACACAATACTAATGTTTAAACTTAGGAAGAGTTCAGAAATCAATATTTGGTGGAATAACCCTGATTTTCAAGCACAGCTTTCATGTGTCTTGGCATGCTCTCCACCAGTCTTTCACATTGATGTTGGGTGACTTTATGCCACTCCTGGCGAAAAAGTTCAAGCAGCTCGACTCTGTTTGATGGCTTGTGACCATCCATCTTTCTCTTGATCACATTCCAGAGGTTTTGAATGGGGTTCAGGTCTGGAGAGTGGGCTGGCCATGACAGGGTCTTGATCTGGTGGTCCTCCATCCACACCTTGATTGACCTGGCTGTGTGGCATGGAGCATTGTCCTGCTGGAAAAACCAATCCTCAGAGTTGGGGAACATTGTCAGAGCAGAAGGAAGCAAGTTTTCTTCCAGGACAACCTTGTACTTTGCTTGATTCATGCGCCCTTCACAAAGACAAATCTGCCCAATTCCAGCCTGGCTGAAGCACCCCCAGATGAGTCCAATTTTCAGCTTTGCCCACACCTGGTCATCTAATGGTTAGACAGAGACCTGGAGAGGTCTACAAGCCACAGTGTCTCGCACCCACTGTGAAATGTGGTGGAGGATCGGTGATGATCTGGGGGTGCTTCAGCAAGGCTGGAATCGGGCAGCTTTGGCATGAATCAAGCCAAGTACAAGGTTGTCCTGGAAGAAAACTTGCTTCCTTCTGTTCTGACAATGTTCCCCAACTCTGAGGATTGGTTTTTCCAGCAGGACAATGCTCCATGCCACACAGCCAGGTCAATCAAGGTGTGGATGGAGGACCACCAGCTCAAGACCCTGTCATGGCCAGCCCACTCTCCAGACCTGAACCCCATTCAAAACCTCTGAATGTGATCAAGAGGAAGATGGATGGTCACAAGCCATCAAACAAAGTCGAGCTGCTTGAATTTTTGCGCCAGGAGTGGCATAAAGTCACCCAACATCAATGTGAAAGACTGGTGGAGAGCATGCCAAGACACATGAAAGCTGTGCTTGAAAATCAGGGTTATTCCACCAAATATTGATTTCTGAACTCTTCCTAAGTTAAAACATTAGTATTGTGTTGTTTAAAAATGAATATGAACTTATTTTCTTTGCATTATTCGAGGTCTGACAACACTGCATCTTTTTTGTTATTTTGACCAGTTGTCATTAGTTGTCATTTTCTGCAAATAAATGCTCTAAATGACAATATTTTGATTTGGAATTTGGGAGAAATGTTGTCAGTAGTTTATAGAATAAAACAAAAATGTTCATTTTACCCAAACACATACCTATAAATAGTAAAACCAGAGAAACTGATAATTTTGCAGTGGTCTCTTAATTTTTTCCAGAGCTGTATATACGTCCTCTTATACACTCTCAATGCATTTTAGTTTTTGATTCCCCCCCCCTCCCCCCCTCTTTTTTTTTATAGTTAAAGAATGGAGGAAACATTTTAAAAATATGCCCCAAAATCATTTACACAGACATGCCAATACACATTACAGTTTTTGCCCACTAAACCGTGTAATAACTAATTCTGACAACACTATATAACACAATTTTTGTTCCTGGGTAGTAAGTGTTATTTCCTAATTGCTTATGCCTCAAAAGTATAGAAAATGGCTATTATTCCCCACAAACTTTGCTTTTGTGACCAGGACAGTGATATTTCAAAATATCACTATTTCCAATGGGAAAACGGGCAAATGTGTGTCTTTTCGTTCACATAAAGTCGGAAAAAAACAACATATGAATCCAAATTAACATGTATTTATACTAAAGTAATACAAAAATGACTACAAAAGATTTAGAAGTGAGAAGTTTTACGAGATTTACGAATATCACTGTCCTGGTCACAAAAGCAAAGCTTGTGGGGAATAATAACCATTTTCTATACTTTTGAGGCATAAGCAATTAGGAAATAACTTACTACCCAGGAACAAAAAAAAATAAAATTGTTACACGGTGCAATCAATGTATTTAACAGTCCGTTATATATTTGTATATATTTACTTGCATGCCACAAAAGCCTGAATATTTGCACTTAATGGTTTTTTCCTGGCATCTAAGAGGTAGTTAAGTTGTCCCAGGAGACCATGCAGTAAACAGCCGCAGCTCACATTAAGTTAAAGGAAAGGTCAGTTTTGTATTATTCAGTTTAGAGGTCTGGCTGCTTTTTTTTTGCTGTTTGGTATGTGGGTCAAATTGCACCAGAATTTGGAGCCTTTTAGGGCGAATGTCATCCTTTGCAGTAGATCGTGTAATTGCGATGCAGATTTAAATGCTATGTGCTTGTACTGTAGTGCACACTGTACAACAGACTCACCTGGATCCACAAAAAAGGTGTGCATTTTATTCGTAGGAAGCGTTTTCCAGATTACAGTTAACACACGCAGCCTCATTTTTTAAAAAAAAAATGCATTTGAACATAGTTTTTTTGGAGGGAGGGAGGAAGGGTTTATGGATTTGTTAGAGAGGCACATGCTCCCTCCTTTATGCCCCCCCCGCCCCCCGAGCCAATGCTTTAGGCACTTTGTATTGTGTTCCCAGCCTTCATTGCACAGGGGTTTGCGAGTTTGCAAGAATGTTGTCTATTCAGCATGGACTGTTTTAATTACCACTACACCACTGGGAAATCACCCAGCCCCATTTAATTACATGTAATGCGCCAGTAAATTAGACTGGGGAGCAAATTGCTATTTTGTATTAAACCAGGTAGCTTTTTCTCCTCACAAAGGTAGATTTATAAGGATTGATGGCACGCGGCAGGCTGCTATAGTGCGGCTCTGCAGCCTTAGAAAGCACTGGCATCGGTGGTTCTTTTGTAAGCTTATGGGTTTGCTAGAGCAAGGTAATACTGATAAACGTCAGTTGGGGAATTATATTAAAAAAACGTTTGTTTAGTTTGTGGTTTAGAAATAGAATTGGATAAGTCTGTTTGCATCATTAAGTTTTTTATTTTTAGTTCTGTATGTTGGCAGGAGTGCTGAGCGGGTGGGGTTCAGTGGTGCGTGCCGAAGGTCTAAAGGAAATGATACCTGTTCCTTGGTTCATTATTGGTGTTGGAGCTCCGTGGCACTGCCTGCTAAGACATTATAGGCTGCCACAGCCAGGGGCTTCTGTTTATCACTCCAGCTGCAGGACCTCTGAGCTTCAGCCACGGCTTTGTGATTGTCGTGTGATTATGGCACAGGGGGCAGAAATCAACAAAGCCTTTATTTTAAATTTGATTTTATCTTCGATTTGATTATGGTCCTCCTGTAAAAAAAAAAAAAAAAAAAAAAAAAAAAAAAAGACAGTTTTTTTCTATTTTATTATTATTTTTTTTTTAATTATTCTTTTTGTTTGGGATAAATGAAAGGAAACTGTATGAGAGAGTGACTAACCCCTGGCCTCAGCGGGGGCCAGGTCTTTCTGTAAATATTGAGTTTACCTGCTCTTCCCTCTCCCCAGTTGCAGTCACATTAACGTCAAGGTTGAGTCAGACCCCATGACCTTTAGATATACCAAAGAGGCTTCCCCTGGTCCTATGGAAGAGTGCTGGTAGCTCGGCACAGGTGGTTAAAAGAACAAGGGATAATCTAGCTGCCATTCACCTGCATCCAATTATTAGAAAAATGGCCAGTACAGAAGCACCGACTGTCTTTCACAGCACAAAGTCAATGTGAATCTTCTAAGATACAGTCCTCTCTATGGAAACAAGCATTCTTGTGTTCAAGGGAATTCTACATCACATAACTTACTCGTACATTTGTTGGAAAAAAAAAAAATTATATATATATATCGAGGTTACTTTTTGAAACACCCGGCCTTTCGCTAATGAGCAGCTGAAAATGCTTTTCTTGGCTTTTCATGGTGTTTTGATGTGCCCTTTTGCTTAAAAAAATGTTAATTTGAACCAAGAATGCAGGGATTAGCTAATAGGGATCATCTGGTCTTGTTATCCTTCCGGAGGTTCTGGATGGGGGGGTGGGGGGTGGCAATCTTTCCCATCTAGGCATAGTTGAGCAAGGAGATGATTAGCTAATTAGCCAATCTATGATGTGCTGCATCAGGATGAAAGCAGAGATGGTGCATCTAAGCAAACACACATGTTAAAAGCCTTACATACCTGATAGCACAGCTCCATTTACAGTATGTGCGTTTTACAGTATGTGCTATAATAAGTGAAGTCCTAACGGCTTGCTCATCAACAGCCCCTGAAAGCTTTTCCCCAGAGGTGTGTGTTTCTCATACTCACCGTTGCATGTGTTCTTGTGTTGTGTGTACCAGTGGCCCCCTGCTGACCTGGGCCTAAGCAGATATGCAGATATACAATGCTGTGCTGTACTGGGAGGGTGGATTAGATAACAGCCCTGGAGCTCGTCTGCTCTGGGACTCCCTCCGGAACCAGATAGAGCCTGTGTTTGAACTGCACTTGTCCTGAAGTACTGTCCTCTTTAAACAGATACAGGACTACAAAGCACCGCTGATAAGAGGAACAGAAAAGAGCGGCTCTGGTTTCACAGCTCGCATGCCGGTGTCGCCGTGCCAGTTTATTAACATCTTCGTTGCTCCCAACTTTTCTCCCGTTTTTGGGTTGCGTGGTTTACTGGGTTGCCTCATTTCAGTTTGTTACGTAATTGTTTGTTTAATTTTTGTGATTGCTGCTAAAGCCGTTGGAGCAAACCCAGTGAGAGACACCTTTGGAAATCAATGCAGTGATTTAAGTGGGAATTAATAGTCTTGGTAAAGAGTGAAAAACTTTGTTGTGAATGTGTTTCCCAGCCTTCCCAGCTTGGGTGACGACTATGCATAGAAATTTGGGCAGTGTATTACAGGTTTTAACATGTGGTTAACTAGCCACACCCGAGGTTACTTAGTCAAGCAATAGAGCCTCATGTACATCTATTGAAGCTCCTGTCAATACCTGGAATGGATCATGGCGCTATGCAATGGGAGTCTAACTTGGCCAGTTTAATTGACAGCTATGTAGTTGAATGCTGTCGGCAGAAACGGACCTTTCTGTCTGATTGCAAGTACAACATCCCCTTCATTTCTTGATTCATTTAAAATGATTTCTGAGCATTGGCAGCTTTTGGTAAGAAGGAAGAGGGTGCATTGCCTTCCCTCGCTGATCTAGCCACAGTTGTGTTCTGCTTGTTGCAGAACCCTTGGCTGTTCCTGTGTCAGAACAGAGTTCTGTCTAATCTATGACAGATTGGAGCTGAATTAAACATGTGTATCTGGCTCAGAATTTGTACTTAGCAGCCTTTTGTGAAAACCCCAGGACGCTGTCTGCAGCACAGGCTTAGGAAATCTTCTCTGGCAGAAGGCTGTCGCAAACGCAGTCCTTTGTTTAGCCGGGGTGTGCGTTTTGAATTGGATGGAAACAATTAAAATACACTTACAACTCTATCCAAATACCACCGACCTAGCAGTAACCAACAAACAAAGGACCAGACTGTTTCCGGGCTTAAAAGCGAGTGGCACGGAATAAAAGGGAAACTGTTGGTTTGAGTTCTAGGTCCATTAACTGTGTTTAGTGTAGCCATGTTTGCTATTGTGTATGAGGTCTGACAGACCTGCACTGTAATTGACTTTTCTCTGTGCTCTTCAGCACAATGTTTTATCTTTTTTTTTTTTTTTTTTTTTTTTTTTTTTTTTTTGTGCAGTTTTATTTGCTGTTCAGTCTGTTTCAGACTATGGGTATATTAATGCTTTCTGTTACTGTGACATTCCTGAAACCATACCGTCTATCTTCAGAAATACAAGACTATCTTAATTGTTTCAAGGCATTCGCTTTCCTGTTTAGAATTCGACCTCCCAGCCTTTGAAATTTTGTTTTAAAGTAGCGCGAGCGAACCTATTTACCTGTCAGATTTCATATCTGTGAAAGGCAAGCTGTCACCTTGGGAGAACTTTAAAGGAGCTATTATTGTATCTTATATATCTGGATGTATTTTTGCAAAATGGCAAGAGCAGTCATTCCATTATTCGGTTGACTTTTGTAACGCTGTATTTCCCTTGGTATATGCGCTGTATCATTCTCTCATGCAGTTTATTGCAGTCAGTTTATTGCTGTTTTATAAGCAAGTTCTGTACTGGGAAATACCAGTACTGGTGTCTGCTAAACAACATATAGGATTTAGAGACCCAGTGATTGTTGGAAATTGATACATGAGATTTATTTTAGAAAAGTTCCCGTTTATTCGTTCAGATTTCCGCTCTAAATCTATCAAGTATGGCATATTATGCTTTTTAAATCGGTTTACTTTTTAGATTTTGTTATATCCGTTCACTTCACAGTAAGGAAAGTAATCATTTACTGTTAGTCATCTGTCTGCCTGCCAGTCAGAGTGCCCTTTTCACTGTCTGACACTGTAATGTGTAGAGTAAAAAAAACACTCTGAGCGGATTTCTGGTTGGAGCCTTGCGGGTGTGGCACAAAGAGGAAGGAATAGCATACATGGCCTTTGTGATTCAGCTGAAGTCAGACAGTAAAAGACACTGTAACGCATGACTATAATTTGAGACACGATGTTTAACAGAACACTCTTCCTTTTTTTTGTTGCCCGGGGCTTTTTCTAAGTAGAGATCTGTCGGTGAGAGAGGGGACGTGAAATCTGTGAGCCCCAGCACTGTTTCATACAAGAAAGCCCTTACGCAGCACTCTCTCTCTCTCTCTCTCTCTCTCTCTCTCTCTCTCTCTCTCTCTCTCTCTCTCTCTCTCTCTCTCTCTCTCTCTCCACACCTTCATTGATTTTTTAATAGCCCTCGCTTAACCCTTCAGTGGCTTCACGTGTCAGTTAAGCCTTAAAGTCTTTCTGCGAGTAGCATCGTTATGCTTATTTACAACCATTTTTAAAAAAAATAAGGACAGTGTCATTTCCAAGCTGTTATGGGAGACCCTAAGCTCCACTGGTTCTTAAAATAATGCTTTAATGGTCATGTCTCTAGCAGTGTGGTGAAATTCAGTCGCGTATTTTACGCACATGATATCGATGCAGTACTTGCATTGGTGTGCTCTTTTACAGTTCTGGAGATTGGTGGTCTTGGGAAGACAAATAAGTGACAAATGACCCTGCAGATCCTCTAGTTTAGCATAACATAGCCTAACGTTCAGTGACTTCAGCAGGTAACCTAACGCTTATAAGAGAATCTCTAAATTGAAATGCAGCACCTGGGTGATTTTGTATCGCCTTCTGTCATCCGAATGAGCGCCTTGGGCCAAAGTGTTTTAAACCTTGACGTTTACAGCCTGAACGGTTAATTTAGAAGCTGCTGATTCAGGCAGATGATGAGTGCTGATTAGTAGCTGTCCTGCCTGGAGGGGTTTCAGGATGAAAACCAAGAGTTTCACTCACTGTGTGCGAGGGCTGCATTCATTGTTCCTCTTAAACTCTTAAAAAAAGTAAGATGGAATGCAACCCTTGTGAAGTTCTGTTCCATTACATGTTGCGTAGTCCGAAGCATAAGCCAAAGTGTTTGTCTAGTACCTCAGTGTTTATGGGTCAGTCTGTTGAAGCTATGTTCCAGTCCTACTTTTCTGGCGTCAACACTTGGGAACCCAAAGCATCAGTCCTTTTTTTTTTTCTTGACTAACATGGTGGGATTGAGTAACTCAGTGGTTAGAGTGCTGGGCTGCAGTGTGGAAGGTATTGGGTTTTTGAGCAGCTCAGTGGTTAGAGTGCTGGACTGCAGTGTGGAAGGTAGTTGTTTTTAGGAGATCTTAACTGGAAGTTTTATCTTGAGAATGTTGTTCTTCCAGTCCTTTTAATAAGCCAGATCTTATCTTTATTTCCAGCGGTGTTTTCCCTATTCAGAGACTCCTCCGCAGCTGAACATACAGGACAGACATCTCTTTAGCTTCAAGCCGATTGTAAAGGTGCATTTTTTGTCTTAAAAGTTTAAGTACCCTGTCACACAAGCCAGGACTAGTACCTCTATGTTATAAGATCTAATTATGCCGTTAAGATGGATATCTCTGATCCGGAGGGTCACGGGGTCACTTCTTTCCAATTAAATAGTTTCAGTCGTTGAGAAAGGCAGGAAGGATGGGTTATTGTGTTTTTTTCATTATTATTATTTATTGTGTTTTTTTTGACAAGTTACTTCAGTGAAACTCCAGTCATTCTTCTGGGGCTCGAGTTAGCTGCGCACCGACTCATGTCTCCTCCTGGTTTTGTGCGGTTTGACCCCGGGGTCGCCAGCACATCATGTTCATATCACTGATGCACTCGCAAAGTCAGCGTCCGAGTCACTGAGGTTGGTGTGCTCGTGTGCCATGACTACAGCCGCATCGGTGTAGAACGATTTAGTTTTTTTGCGGTTTCAGACAGCCAGGGATTTAACCCTTTTAAGGCCCCTCGCTGCTCACTTTCCACAGGTAAAACCCATTAAGGGTGCTGCTTTATTTCCCTGTGGCATTCTTCAATCATACTTTATACAATTCACACCCCCTCCTCTGTGTAAACCACACTGTCAAGCAAAGGTCAACAAAAAGCTTGGTATTTTGTTAAAAAAAAAAAAAAAAAATTCTGTTAATTCACAAATGTGGTTATTCACAGTTAGTCCATGTTGACGGTACTGTCTACTTTATTTTACTGCATCAGGACTCTTCACTAATTCTATGTTTTCAGTATTTGATGATAATGGCAAGTCCACAGTAAAAATGACGTGAGAACTTCAGAATTGCGAAGGAATCCAGCTCTTGGGGGGGGGGAAATGCTTCTCAGTGACTTCTAGGACCACAGGGTGCTGCCTGGTACACAAAACTAATGACCCAATCACTTAGAGATGCTGGAGCATCGCCTCCTTAGTCTTGGATATTTTAAAAGTATTAATATTTAAAAAGAGGGACAAGACCCCTTTGGAACTGCAGCCCAGAGACTGGCAGTATTGCGATAATAGCCAGCTCTGAGCTGCCATGTCTCATGATTATCTGCTTCCCATTCATTCATTCATTCATACCAGGGAGGAAACAGGGTCATCTTACAAACATGGAGGTTTTGGCTGATGCAGTAATCTTTTTTTAGATTAAAAGAAACCCTTGATTTGATTTGAAAATCAGTGTCTGCAGCCTGACACATATCCTTTTTGTTCTTTTCTTAAATCCACATCTTTGTATTCTGATTTTCCTCCCCTTTTTTCTGTAGCCAACATCCTTTTTTTTGCTCTCCAGTAACAGGGGCAGGGAAACTTCAATCTTCAGTTATTCCACTTCAGCGCAGTCTGTTTTCCTAACACAATTAGCATCTTGTTGCTTTTTAAAGCGGTCGGCATACAGGGTCACAGATACTTCACACGCAATGTACAGAGTGCTCTGTGGCATTTAAAAAAAAAAAAGTGCTCTGGGTTTTCTGTTCCGTACTACATCATGGATCATTATTGCTGTGTTACCTGTTTGACAGCGTGGGCAATAATCCTGACACTGTCAGTGCACTAGAGCGGATATTTTGAAAAGAGCTTTGAAACAGACTTTAAAGTTATAAATGTAAAAAGTTATCAGGATGTTAACAATGAAAAAAAAAGACAGGTGCGTCATTTAAACAGCTGTAGCAGCACATGGGGGTGTGTAATGCTATATTTTTCCGAACACTACTACTTACTCTTTAAGTCTCCTGTCTATTTATCTATTTTATAATGCATAGTGTTTTTGTTTTTTTCAGGACAACTTCTCAAACTCCTTAGAGTTCACACAAGCTGTTTAAAATGCATTGGGATTGAGATGATGCATCTCAATGAAATGTTTGCCTCTTTATTCACATTCACATGTGGCATTGGAGCCCGCAGCTGGCTGACGTGTTCCAGAACACTGTGTGTTCCAATTCCAGCGCCAGCTCAACACCCACATGCACTGTACAGCAAGAGTTAAAGAAAAGAATCAGGATGCATGCCTCTGAAAAGCACGACACAGTGGTGCCACACTGCCATTTACAACAGGGCGTTTTAATCAGCGGTTTGATCAAACAGAAATGAGTTTTAAAACAGGAATTTTATATAAAAACAAACAAATAAATTGAAGGTTTCCTTGCCTCTGACTTTAGAGTATCATTTATACAGCAGTTTGATTTGATGTCCTATACAACATGCATTATATCACAGATGATAAAATGAAGGCGCCATCAATTTTGTTTTGTCTGTAAAAATAGCACCACTGGTTTGATTTAGCACTATTTGGTAAACTGCTGTATTTGTTCTTGTGAATAAAATGTATACATCTGTCCCATACAGTAGATTGTTACCATATGAGCAGAAGAGCAGGGTGCTGGAGAGCAGATTCAGCTGTGGACCTTTGCAAAGTGCTTGTTAAACCAGCCGTGGTGCTAATCAGACAGTAAATGGGACAGTGGAGGCGACTTATCCAGGGACACTGCAAGGGCAAAAGTCCCTTTTTGACCTAAAACCAGATGGCTCTTGCCTCCCTCCCGCAGAGCTAACAAAGGGAAAGGGTGCGTGGAAGTTGATGCCTGGGCTGTACGGGGGAGGCAGGGTGCGTTCTCCAGTCCCCTCTCACAGTGTGTTAGTGAAGAGAAGATTGATTCGCTATCACATTGATTGATTCTTTTCGAATCGGCTGTGGTGCCGTGAATAGAGCCTGTTTTGGGAGGGCAGCTCAGAGCGGTCAGGGCTTGTTATTCAGTCTACATGGCCAGCTGTGGGGAGGAAGTCATTTTCCCATTGACTACAATGGATATGTAGCGTGTAGACTGTCAGCTGGGCTGGTTCCCCAGTCTTTAGATGCGCTCGTCCTGTGGTTGGTTCATTAGCCTTTCCCTCAGAGTTTGTGATGGACACTATGGAATGAGAGTTGTCGTTGTGCAAAAGGTGTTACATTAGCTATCCCATGACATTGGAGGCTAATGGGTGTAGAATTAAATAACATAATCAACCTTATGCACAATGCTTTCTGGAAATAACCAAGATTAGCCTAGATTAACAGCTCCTGCCTCAGCCCCTCTTCCAAGCTTTGGCAGTTTGGTGGTAGGCAGGGATGCAGCCAGGGCCAGGGGGGGGGGGGGGGGGGGGGTGTGATGGAGTGCTCTTCAGACTTATCTTTTTGACCCGTCGAGTGTAAAGGAAATAATGAGAACACGGCCTGACAGAGAAGGGGTCAGTGAGCAGCATCCCAGAGATGTGCTGCAGGAACCATTCCTCTTTCCATCTGAGCGATCTCTGGCTTGACTGACTGCCTGTGTGTTCTGCCAGCACCCAGCCAGGGAAACAGAACCAGGTTAGGGACTCCTGACCCCAGAGATTGAAATGCCTTGAGTGCGTGTTACTGCTCCTTCCGTCTCATCTTCTCTCCAGCCATTCCTTTTTTTGTGGCTCACTCTCTGTTATCTAAAGCTGGAATTGCTATTATTATTATTATTATTATTATTATTATTATTATTATTATTATCGTAGCAGATTTAGATTTGCCTGTGACCTATACAAAACAGAAATGCCTGTGGCTAAAACATCACAGGCGTCTCCCTAATTAGACGCACGGTAAAATCAAGAAATGCTACACCAACATTTTCACCTTTAGAATTTCTGACTGAGTGTTTTTTGGAGTGCTGGCTGAATTGGCCAAGAGCTACGTAGTATAATTGGTGAGCTTAGATTGGATAGAGAAAACACGGTCAATTCAAAATGAAAGTGACCACGCTGGAAACCACAGTGTATCTGAAGTCCTTATCTTGACGTCTATAAATGCAGTAAGAACAGTGCGGTCCTGGTTTAGGCGTAGCATACCCCTGTCCCTAATTGTGGATGTAGCTCCACATCCTCCTCTCTGTTAAGATTACTCACCCGGCAGGCAGGCAGCCACGCTGTTGACTCCTGCAGGGATGACAGTCCAATTACAGCCTCCTCACAGGCCCTGGACAACCCCACTGATTCCATTAGTAACCCCCACACACCTTGCTAATAGTCTGGGAGATGTAAATACACCAGACAGTGACAGAAAAAACAATTCTGCCCCCCAGGATACACAACTCAATCATCTCCCATCCATTTCATTGTTAAGTAGGATTCGGTGCCACAGTGTTCTGTTGAATTCCTGTGTAGTAAATGTCTATTCGTGGCACATTCTGCACGCATTCACAGTAAAGTGCTTTACGACTGGGGTGATGGAATTGATGATGCATTCTTATAAAAGAGCTCCTGCAAATGGTGTGCATGCACTCTACTGAATCTTAAAGCTTGGTAAAAAAAAATTGTAGCCGTTATGAATACGTTTTATAATGAAAAAGACTGAACGGTTAGATATTTCTGTGTTCTGTGATGCAACCATTGATTTCAGTCCTGTGTGCAGTACCATGCGCGGATGGAAAACCTGGATGGCCGTTTTAATGTTCTAAATGCTCCAGACAAATAACAGTGGACGACAGCAGCGTGTCGGAACTTTTTAACATGCATGTGAATAATGGAAGGTGATGCATTGCTCACTATTCCCTGCAGTAATGAATGAGGTTGTGATTTCAGTGCAGGGTGTGGACAGTGCTGGAGGAGGCTCTCATGCTAGTAATACCATTGATCCATAGTAAAAATGCAGCAAAATGTTAAAGCATGGGAAAACTGTACGATTGCAGTGCAAATTTAGGGTGGTATATTTTTCAATGGGGAGCTGCCCTGGCTGGCGCGGTGTGCGGCATGAGAACACGCCGGCCCCTGGAGATTTGTCACGTGATTAACGAGTTCTCACACTGTGCATTGTGCACCATACTCATTTAATACTGCAGTCAGCAGGCAACAGAACGGTTTACAAGGAGTGTGTAGTCGTTATGCTTATTCCATTGCTACACACTTCCACGCTCAGACAAACCGCACATATATATATATTATTGATAAAGCCATCTTTCATGATGGATTTTGGAAAAAACAGCATCTGCTAGAATCAGCACTTCAATAGATTTACCATAATGCCAGGCCCAGACACTGTATCTGAGTGTTTGCAAACAGTATACATATGTGTTGTATATAATATGCTTAAACATATTGATTGATTGATTGTAACAGCTGCTGTAACCCTCCCTAGGTTCAGATGAAGTCCTAACATGTTTTTTAGTCACTCAAACCCGGAGATTGAGTTACAGCAGCATGCTGTGATGCCTCCTGAGTCAGCATATGCACATAGCGTGGCATTTTCTTCTTTATAAAAAGTCACAGTTTTGGTTGCTGTGCATTCTTCAGAGCAGCAGAGATGTAAGTAGGGCTGCATAACTGCTCGAGCAGTTCCATTAATAGATGTACTGCACTATGATAATATTACTGTATCACTATCACAGGCAGAAAATTACGCACAATGGTGTAGATCGAAGGCACCGGAACACCACTAAAATCTAGATTTTCTTAAACAATAATTATTATACAAATTCACATGTTATACTGAACTTATAGTAACACATATAATAGGTCATGCATTAATCTAATTTCTACACACAGCCGTAGTCGATGCACTGTTGCTGTCGTGTTCATCAGCATTTTTAACCTTCTTAAAGAAGACATTAGTAATAGAGGAAGTTCCTAATGCTTTTAGGAACACTGACTGACTGAATCGGACAGTGCGGGAAATGTGAGTCGTGATGAAGCATGCCTATTATGCGAGTTTGACTATACCACTGTTGCCTATAGAAAATAGTACTGGAACGACTATAGCACTTATTATGCATATAGAATGACATCATTCCCAGTTGTGGGTTATATGTAGACCCATGTGTTTGTTCTTAAACACAAACCAGGCAGAGATCTCTCTTGGTGAAATCCCAGGACCGTGCTTCTGCTGGATCCGTTTCTGTCGCAAACTGTTCCCACATGTGGACGAGGCTATTCAGGGTTCACTGTTACAGAACAAAAGGAGTTTAACCAGAAAGCAATAGTTTGGGAAATTGAATACAGACGGATTAAACCAGAGCCTGGTGATTCATTCTCCTATCATACCTCTTCTGTCTTGCACACGTCCTGGTGGAGGACTGTGGAAGGATAGCAAAAAAAAGAAAAAAAAGATTTCTATTTTTAGTAGTAGTTCTCAGTTCGCAGAAAAAACAAAAAAAAACAGGCTCTTAGAAACAGGATTTCAAATGATTTGCAAGAAGTGCTGGAAATTCCAGCAACTTTTAGAAACTGTACAGTTCTGCTGGTGCCTTGCAAGGTGCAAAGCATGTAGATTTATTAAACCCGTCGGACACAATTCTACTCCATATGACCTACTGACTGAGTGTAACATCTCACAATGAAAAAGCTGTATTGCCATCTCTTGAACCAAGTTTAAAAAATAAAAAAAACAAGCATTGAAACTGTTTTTAAAAGTAGGAAAAAAAACAGCCTACATCATACATGCCCTAAAGGAATATTCCTAGATAACATTGCATTAACTTTAACAGGGTTATAGCCTTGCTGCAGCACCCTCCCCCCCGGCCCCCTGGGCGGTGACAGACGAGGTTAGTGATGCCGAATTTCCTGCTTGCTTTCTGAGCTGCCAGCGCTCCATTCAAGCTCTCAGCAGGGGATCTAGCAGAACAAGTCATGTGTTATAATAACACATACCGCAATGCACTGACCATCACTAATATTCTGAAGGCGCTGGCCTAGTTTATCTAGTACAGCAGTGTCTGTCACCAAAGGCTTGCTCCAGTCAGCGCTAATACCCGGAAACGAGCGAGAGGAGAAATACTGAACAGAACGCGACGGCCTCTTCACCTTCACAGCCAGGTTGAGGCTGTTCAGCTCCATTCCACAGGGAACAGTAACAGTATCAGTCCAGGGTTTTCACCCAACCCATGGAAATATATCACCATGAGTCCAACACAGCACAAAAAAAAGAAGAAATTGGTGCAAATTTGAATACTCAAAACCACTGTATTTAAAAAAAAATGATAATAATTTCCATATATATCTAGTTGGAGTCTCAAGAGAAATGTGACTTTTTTTATAATATACTTTCTGTGGACCTAATTAAATCAGATGAACGTGGGGTCAAGCCTGCGCTGCTCACTGCCTCGGAGGCTTTGGGCACTCTCTGAATGTCTGGCTGCTCACGTTTTGACATTGCAATCCAATGTAGTGTGTGCCTGCAGAACAGACTGTTGCTATCTAGTTTCTTTCCTGTACAGAAAGTCTTTAGTGCATGACACACACACACCACCCCTGGGATATTTGATGTTGCTCTAAACCCTAAACCTAACTCTCTATTCTTTCTTGGGGATGTAATCCACCTCCTAGCATACCGGACTCAGGATTAATAATTTTATGGTGCAGTGATTTCATATTGCAGTTCTTCAGCGCTGGGTTCGCTGATTCCAAAAGCATATCCTCTGACTGTTCAGCTCCGACTCCCTCTTTAGGAATTTCCTTCCTCCTGGAAAAAATCTGATTTCCGTTCAAAACCTTTAAATTAGCGGTGACAGAAATATGTGCCGTGGTCTTCTTGTGGTGCGATTGTTATGTTAGCCGGCATTTGTTCAACTTTGTAGCTGCGGCCACTGCAGGGTAAACAGGATTTTGCATTTCATAAAACTACACTATCTGTCTATTGTAATATAGATTGCATATGTATTCTCTTCGATAAAGTGCTATTGTCTTGTCCATTTCTGTGTACTTAGGTTTGGATGACTCAACTTTATAACCAAGCCTTTGCAAACAGACCTAATGATATCAAAGACTGTACACTTGGATTCAAATGTGACACACACTCTCACATATGCCAACACACGGCTCTTTCTGAACAAATCTATAGTAATGACTTCTACCCATGCACTCTGGGAAACACTATCAATACATACAACTGATCTCAGCCGAAGCGTTGCATAATTTAAATGAAATACATGCAGTCTTTGCTTATTTACTTAATTATTTTGATGACTGTACTGTAATTACAACTATTATTGTTCCTCCCATTCATAGGGGAGTAGAATAAATAACTGGATTAGTATTGTATAGCTGGCATTTAACTCTGATTGCATTTGTACTGTTGCATTACATGATTACAATACAGGAGAGAGATCGAATAAATCCTATAATAAGATTGATGCCATGCATGCTCTAACTGTTTTTTAAGAAGCCCTGATCTGGAAGCGAGCATTATAGGTCCTCAGAGCTGCTTCTAGGAGAGTCACGTCTGTGCATACAAGTACACGAATATTGGACAATGCATAAACACACATCTTTGTGTTGCTTTACTAAAGTGATTGGGTCTCTGCCAAATACCCAGCATGCTGACAGTACCGAAGTAAAGGGGCATATTCCTATGCAAGCCCAAAGACTCCAACTGCAGCAATGCAGCATGTTAAACCTCTGTCAGCACGCACGTTGCAAAAACGCTCCCCCCTGTCAATGAAAGATGCAGTCAGTCCCCCATCCCCATCTCTGTCCCCTTCAGAGCCAGTGGGATTAACGACTAGAGGTGGCACAAACCCAAATTAGATTATAATGAAACCTTCCCTCTGAAGAACACTGCTTAATTAATTAGATACTGATTTGCATAACTAGACACATTAAGTTTGCCTCCTGTGAAAAAATAGTCTGACGTGCTATGTGTCAGACAGCTTTAAAAAATATAGCAAGGAAAAAGTGAAATGCAATGATGGTAGTCAGATCATTGTAGGATGTAACATTTAGATTAAGCATGACAAATCAGGGAAAATGAATTGATCTATTTAAAGATGTAGTGTCTATAGTTCCATCAGAGCCTGATCAGTTCAAAACTCTCAGGCACATCCTTTCACAGCTGATGCTGCCAGGCGACAAAAGAGTCTGGTGTTAGTTTGATGTCCTTTTGACTTTGCCGTATGCCCTCCCTCCACCGCACCACCTGGCCCCAGAGAGCGATGATTCAGATTTTTCTTGTGAAAAATTGTTTGTTTACACAGAAGGGATTTTATTTGTATTTACTTTTCCTGCGGTGAAGGTGTCTGGATCGATCTCGCCTCAAGTCTCTTGTTACCTTCCATTAACACAGCGAGCCGCTTGAGGAATTAAAAGAGGAGCTCCTTGACTGGGCTGGAATTATCCCGGGTCTCTGGTAATGCAAACCCCATTGATTTCCAATGCCTCTATTGAGCTCCACTGGCCAGGCACTGGAAGAGAAGGACAGACACCAGATCCACAGTGTGTTCCACACACCCTCATATTGAGAATCTGCGTTTATAAATATCATTGGGACTCACAAATAGATTGTGTGTGTGTATGTGTGTGCGTGATGTACTTTACCTGCACACCCAGTTTCTAAATTCATTTAGTGACAAAACAACAACTTTCTGTTCGCCTGGTTATCCTGGCCATCTTTCTTACCTTACAGGTGGAGAAATTTTAGTTTGAGTTGGGTATTAAAATCCCAAAGTTATTATACAATCTTGATTTCGCCTTCTATCTCAGCGCTCTGTCCTGTGTGCTTATGTAAATGTACAAATGCACGCTTTGTATCTCTGTGTGCAACATTAAATATATGCACACCATTGACCAACTGTTTCCCTCCAGTCTGCTTGCAGGTGTGTGGTGTATATTAAATGCGTCCACACACACAGACACGCACGCAGAGAGGCATGCATGCATTGCCTTCATGGCGAGCTGTCAGTGTAACCCTTTGTGAATTGTGACGCTGATCAATTGAAGAGAAGTTTTTGTTTTCACGGGTTGGTTCTGGTAACGTCCCCCCTAACTGCATTGAGTGACACTGCACCTGCCTGTCACAGGCTGAGCGGGGCTGTTGTCCTCAGCAGCTGTAGCCGAGCTCACTGAGTCACACTTGCGGGGCCCACGTCTGGACAGTCTTCAGCTGTTTAACCCTACCCCCATCCCAAATGATAGGGTCCATTCTTGCAATCGTCAGTTTCATAGAATTTAATTGCAGTGTGAACTTTGTTTGTTGCAAACTTAATCTAGACTGCTCCTACTCATTCATAAACCCATTTACATTGGGGTACAGCGCAACATTGAGGAGCTTTGCACAGGTTTCTCATGAGGTGGTCCTGGTTTTGAGTTGGTGTCCAGCGACATAAGAGCCACCCGCATGTACCATCAGCTGCATCTACGTCCAAGCGAACGACTGCAGACAGACAACAGAAACATTGTACCAGTAAGCTGAGTACTGGTGTTGCTGCCCAGTTTAGATTGACTTATTGAATGAAAACAGATTCTCTTAAGACTCCCTGTAGTTTCCAATTGCGAAGCTTTAAACAAGCTTACTGACTTGTAGTGGAATTTGGGCCGGGTCACAAAGGTTAATGCCGTCTCTCCCCCTCTGCCACTTCTGTGAGATCTTTCACCCTGTAATCTCTATGCATTGTGAGCAACTTGGTCCGCTTATTGTCCACCTCAGATGTAGTGTCTTCTTTAATGTGCATAGTCCTGGGAGGATGGAGGTTCTGACCGCTAAGGGCATCAACAGCAATGATCCAGAATGATGCAACATTTTCAGAAGTATAGTTTATGCTCCATCTCTGACCTGGCATCTGCACCACCCTATTATGTACAGTAGAAGTTGAGAAGTAAGAGTTAGAAAGGATTTGAAATTGCTTCTTTATTGTTCAGTGGAGATTTTCCTTTCCCTCACCTTTGACCTTTCGGGGGTGGAGGTGGGGGGGGAGGTGACCCTGGCTTTTTGTGTGCGTTTATGGAGGGAGGGGGGAGGGGGTTATTAGGTCACCACTTTCACCGCGAGGGGCCCGTGTGTGTGTGTGTGTGTGTGTGTTTTAGGAATTTGGGCGGTTGCAGGCTTCAGACCGCTGAACAAGAAAATAGGAAAAACGTCAAAATCACCTCCCACCCAAAAAGGCGGCCTGTGGGATCAGATCCCATTTGAAAGGACATTAAAATACATGAGGAGGAAGCCACCGAGGGGTCTGGAGCTGAGCAGGGGGCCGGTGCTGCGAGCTGGCAGTAAATTGGTTTTAGCTACTCGTGATTGGTAGCCTGCGGTTCTTGACAACGTGGCTGGACGTTGCGTCTGTAATGGCAAGCACAGTTCAGCAAATAACAAGCTGTTGTTTTTCGTCTCTTGTTATGTGATTTCATGGTGGAATACTGTAACCCCCTTAGCATTCAAATATGTGCACACAACCGAAAGCAATACAAAGGCAGCATCCATCTCCAAAACCTCCAGGTTTTCTACGGATTGATAATCAATGCATTTGTCCTATTAGTTTTATGAGGATCAGGCTACATTATTTGGAAAAATATGATTCATAATGTCATAATGCAAGGATAAGGGACTGTGTGTGTGTTCCTAGATCTATGTGAAAAACAAATATCTGGTTAGATGTTGATCTAAGTAATAACAGCTCACTCCATTCTGCTGATCATTTTCATGTCTAGCGAGGCAGTAAGTCTGACGTGCTGGAATGGAGAAGAGGTGTGTGAGGTTAGCATAAGCTCCCGAAGGTGTGCATCTTATCCAGTAGATTGCAACCCACACAGCCTGGTCTTACTTGCACACTGTGTTGCGTGTTGAGCACGTCTAGAAGTGAACCTGGGACCATCCGGCTCACAGGCTGATCTGCTGCCAGAGCCACTAGTTGTTGACTAGTACCTCCTGCTTCCAAAGCTTTTTGGCTTAGTGCTGCCCTTGGCTTCTACTCTACACTGTTGCTTGGCTGTAGCATTCTGCCAGGTCCCAGAGATGGAACAGAATCTGTGTGTTCTCTGAAAAGAGACTTTTTCTCGTTGTTTTTTCTGACTTGACAGATGCAGGGAGGAAGGAACTACTTGAAAGAAACTAGCTCTTTTAAAAACATCAACTTATTTCATCAACTAAATTAACACGGCAGCAACCAATGGGGTGAGCTGCCCTGAAGAGGACCGTTACACCTCTAGCCAGTAATAAACATGTGCACATTTCACTTTACTAGTAACAGTTTAGCAGCTCTCTAAGTCTTTTGAACTCAACTGATAAAGACCATGCATTTTATTACTTGAGCAGTTTGGTACCGCTTGAACTGTCTCTGATTTCTGTGTATTTACATAGTAGTTACTTAGTAAATACATGTGCACTTACACATAATTACAGTGTTTGAGGCTCTATAACCCCAACCCTTTTCTGATACAATTGTGTACTTGCATATATCGTGCAAAACGATGTACACATGAAGTGCATTCTAACTATCCATGATAACATAGTAACGATGTGTAAGTGCACATGTATTTACTGAGTAACTACTATGTAGCTACACAGCAATTGTAGACACTTAATTAAAACTTAAGTGTTACCAAAAGTTCTTATTTAGACATTATGCAACATTTACTAAATTCGAAGTGCAGTTTGTTGTTGAATGTGATTTCCTGGTTTTGCTAAATGTCAGCTGTGCTATCTTGTGGCTTGGCTATTGCTAGATTATATTTCTTTGGAATTTTTCTTTTGTTTGTTTCCATGTAATGTCCAAAGCAGGCCATAACAACAGAAATGAAAATATTTTTTATTATTAAAACAAAGTCCCCTAATTGAACCCAAATAAGGAACAGGACTTTGGAATACATTCTTAATTAATAAATACAGCTAGATTATTTGATGTAGAGTCTGTAATGCATTTGAAGCGTTTTGAAAACTCTACTGACTCGGTCTAAGGTTAGACTACATCAAATTGGCAAAAGATCAGCTTCTTAATGTACTTCTAAATATAGGCTGTGCACTGTTGCCCTCTTCTCCAAATAGTCTAACAGATGTGCAGGTTGCAGTATTGGCATTATTCCTCGCTTGTGTCCCTGAATCCTCTTTCCCAGGTCAGTTTCATAAGAGGGGAGAAGGGCAGGCATGGGGTGGACAGTACAGTATCTGTTAGGGTGTCTTTCATGTTTGAGTGCAGAATTGAAAAGTGACAGGTTGTGACAAGACCCTGTTAATTAAGAGAGACAGGATTTTTTATTTATTTATTTTTTAAAATTTAGTAGTCTGCAGTTTTTTGTATAATTTTTCTCCCGATTTTATAGTTTTTGTTTAAGCTCGTCTCACCTTCAACACCCCTGCTCTGCCCCGGGAGCGGTGAAGACGAACACACACTGTCCTCTGAAGCGTGTGCCGTCGCTGGTGCGCGTTGAGCCGAGGACACCCCTGACCCTAGCCTAACCCCCCCCCCCCCCCCCCTGCTGCCAATTGTGCGGTGCCCCCTGGGAACTCCCATCCCCGGTTGGCAATGGAATAGCCTGGACTCAAACCAGCGACCTCCAGGATACAGGGCACATCCTGCCTTTACCAGATTCACCACTCGGGAACCCCAGAGAGCCAGGGTTTTAATTGAATCAGCACACTAAGTTCAAAGAGGGGAGGAATAAGGAGAATAGGGATATGCTCTTCATTTGTCTCATGGTCGGAGGTAGAGACTGTAATTTGTTTTAAAAAAAAAAAAAAAAATTTAGTTTTAGCTTCATGCAGGAAGAGGAAAGAATTTGTAATGAACAGTTGGTTCTCACTTCTTTGTCCTGTGCTGGTGGCTGCCTCTCTATGTTCTAGTACATTAGAATTAGAATATTTTCTCAGAGCTTCCTGGTTGTATTTTGCATTGTATTGCATGAGTGTGTGCTTACCAAGCTCCACTGTTGAAACTAAAGGCGACTCAGTGGTGAGTGCAAATAATGAAGAGACCAGCTTGCGCTGATGTGGGTTAATAAATCTCATCAGTCCGGACTTTGAATAGCCTGTAAATGTGTGTGAATATACAATTATGTGAATAGGACACTGAAGTGCATGCATTTGCTGGTGTGCTCATGCTTTATGCAAATAGATTAAGACTTACCTAGATGGCTAGATATGCAGTTGCAAGCGGTCAATGCTATCATTCTCAGTATTTCTGTTGTGAGAGGCCATGCAGTATATTCACACAGCATTGATATGTCTTCTATCCAGATGAGACAATACGTTGAGGGATGGCACCCTGAAGCAAACTTAGCCATTCCGTCCTTCTGAGTGTTGTGTAATGCTGCAGGGAGTGTATGCAGGGTTTTTATTTTCTTGCTAGTTTGGAACTTGCTTATCTCAGAAGAGTTCTGATGGAGCCGTCACATTCCAGCAACACAGACATGTCTCAGTGCTCTGGGCTACTGCTTTAAATTCACAGCGTTAATAGCACATTCTCTGAGAAAGACATTATAGAGTGGCTTGCACGTAATTCAGTATTTTTTACCAATTTAGCAGAGACCAGAGAATATAGACTGGCAAATCACAAACCCTGGCCTTTAACCTGTTGAGAACTGTGTATTTACAAAAGAAAAAAAAAAAAAAACTTGTCTGGTAATCCAGTCTCACGAGTAGTGAGTGAAGAGACACGGACTGAGCAGCTATCACTGGAACATTGCACACAGCTACAATGGATTACTGCAGATTGGAGATTGAGAACAGCAGATTATTGTGTCAGCCCTGGACTGTTCTGCCTGTCAGGGCTGCACAAATCCAATAGCTACAGAGCCTCTTGGTTGAACACGGCAACAATGTGTGTGTCTGAGTACTCGGAAATTGAGTCTGGACATGAGGAATGAACACACTCTCTATACAGCTCGGTGGAGATGTTTGTAAAGCCCTTTTCTTTTTTGTGCAGTAGGTTAGCCACAAAGCTTCCTGTCCTTTTAGTAACTGGGTACTGTTATGAAGCTATGAGTCTCTTTGCAACATTTGCATAGATTGGACACAAAACTAATGCAAATTCCCTCCCACAGCGTTTATCTGTTGGCAATACAAATGAACTATTGATATGTATCCCCTTCGTTATCAAGATCGTTAAACTATTCCGCAGGCTGTAGACAGCCAGTTCCCTTTCATGCAGCCTGTGAAGTGTGTTTGCTATTGCGTTATAGTACGTAGATTTTGTAAGAGTTATCAGTTGGCTGCAAATAATTGTGCATGCCATTACATCTCAGCACAAAAGGAAAAAGACAATTAAGCAATAGTATTAAAAAAATTAGAATAATTGAGAAATGTTGCGCAATATGCAGAAAGCAATTACCCAGTGCTGTTGAATTTTCAAAGCTTGAGACAAGCAACTTCATTTAAGAGTCGGTACATGCCCCTCAGTTGTTTCTGTTTGGGTCTGTAACTTTAGCTGTTTGCTTTTCCTTCCTACAACAAAATGCCTCAACCCAAGCACTGATGGGTAAAGCCTTTGTGAATGTGACCCATTGTGTGAACACACTGCTACTCTGTACGGCAATATAGTGAAATGAAGTGCAATAAAATGCAGTCAGTCTGGCCGCTAATCTGTGCTGCGCAGTAGCCAGTGCCTTGCTGGGGTGCAGTAGATAATTCACAGTTAACCGTGCCGCACACGCGCGTGTCCTCAGCGCCCCCCAGTCCAGGCACTGCTGTGCCGCGGGCCGTCGAGGATTAATTAAATTACAATCAGACGTTGCAATTGATGGACTTCTGAGGCCGTTGTCATGGGAGCCAGCTTAAACAGCTGCTCTGCCTCCTGATTGGAGAGAGAGAATGCTCAGAGACAGAATACTCAGTTACCACTTACACGACTGGGGACTCGCAAACAAAGCCTCCAGACCCCAGTTTACTCACTCGCTTATTGAAACAAGAGGGAGAGAGGGAGGATGGAGGGTGAGAGAAGGACAGAAGGAGAGTAAGGGAGAAAGGGAGGGTGAAAGAGGTTAGAGGGAAATGTTGAGAGAGAGTTGATGTCAAATCAGAACACAGGTGAATGATTCAGATGAAACCAGCTGCTTTTATAGAGGAGGCAAGGTGGTATAGAGGTGGGTTATGTTGGAGACACACAGTACTATATGCCCTAGTCCCTGTATTTTAAATTATGTATATGTAGATAGCTATATATTACAAGGGCCGTTGTATCATTGAACTGCTTTAATCTAAAGGGTTAAATGTGTTTGTATAGAAGGTAAAATGAGATAATGAACTACTTCAGGGTCTAGATAGAGGATCAATTAAACAATTTAGAACAGGGTTAGAACAAAGACCAGGATTGAAGTGCCAGCTCTGGCCACCCCTGATGTGGAGTGTGACAGACATAGGGATGTGATCCATGCATAAGGAATGAGCACCTTCGTAGTTCAAAATGAAAATAAAGCTCCTGTACATTGAAGGTCACGATTTGAATACCACACAGAGGCAGAATGCCGCCATTTAAACTACTTTGCATTGCAGATCAAAAGCTAATGAGTTCAACTTTTGTGCTGAAGGCACAAACGTCATCATGCCAGCACAGCCTCGCTGACATACAAGTTCAGAAGAGTAATATGTACAGGTGTTGAGAGAGCAGTCTTATGAATTCGTAACTAGTTCCTTCAAGCACCAGACCCGTCCTGTGTCAACTCATCCCAGATATGAGAAAAGCAGTTTTTAAATGGAAGGGGTTTGATTTTTTTTATGCCAGCTGCAGGCTTTTAAATATTCAGACATGCCCTGACCACCCCCGACACCTAAACTGCAGTTTAAGAAATCTGTCGGGGGTGCTAGCTCTGTACAGAACAAGGTTTTGTTGTACAGCGTGAGTATGTTATTGGCTACACTCCCACGTTGCTGACGAGTTGTTTAATGGAATTACTGTGTCCTCTGGGGGACAAACAAACTCTTTGAAAGTCTGTGCAATGAGATGAATAATTCAGGATCGAGGAAAGATAAAACGCTACAAACAGGATTTAAGTGTTTGCTCTGCAAAAGCGAATCCTGGTTTGTTTTAAGCACCTTTGGGGGTGGAGATGGAGGAGGATAGCAGCACGAGGTGTTAAGTGTTCATAGAATAGTTTTTTGAACAGCAGGCTTTAACAGCACAGGGGTGAATTTACAGTGCAGCAGCAAGACTGCCATTGAACTGCAAGAGATTCGGCCAACTGCATTCAGAAATCAATTTTAACAACGTATTGCTGAGCCTAAAGAAATGTAGAGGCATATTCTCAAAGCATTTGCTATGGTCTTTAATTGATTATATATATATAATTTATTTATTTTTTGTTTGTTTTTAAGGTTATGTATCTGTTAAAATTGCTAAATGAGAACCATTGGGAATTAGAGACTTGTGAAAGTCCAGTGAACAAACTTCTGGATCAGACGTCTGGCACAAACAAATAGTTAATTGCTTAGTTTTTCTGTTTAAAAAAAAAAAAAAAAAAAAAATGATGAGAGCGAAACACAATTGCAAGCTCAAAAAGCCACTTGAATGTTAACTGTTTTACACTTGCACTCTTCAACTGCGGCCCCTGCCTCGCTTCACAAGACCTGGAATTTTGGCCTTCCTTGTGGTTCAGCAAATGTTTATGCGCGCATGGCTTTCTTCAAAGTGCCCACGTTCCCTCATTGTTTGCTTTACTGTCTGTCTCTCTAGTTTATGACATGCTCTCAGACTTGGCCTGCATCACTTCTTCTTTAATTCAGAGACCAGCTGGGATTCTAATGGTTTTTCAACACGGCCCACTGCTAATGTGAATCCCATAGCCTTCCATTGCAGTTCTGGATTGCCAGGAAAAGGCGATTCATTTTAATGTCAGTGTGTGAGCTGTTTTTGAGTTTCTCCATGACGAGACGGGGGGCCAGATGGGGGTAACCCCTGATTAGTGGGGTCAAGGGGACTTTTTTTTAACCTGTTCAGGGTCATAACTAAGTAAAATAAACAGGCCAGGTGCTGTTAAAGTATAATGTTTAAAAGCAGGGGGAGAGGGGAGGGGGGGGGGGGAGAGGGGGAGAGGGGAGGGGAGAGGGGGGGGGGGGGGGGGGGGGCAACACGAAACTCTTTTTGAGAAATTGTAGGAGGGGAGTATGGCCGACACGTTTCTGTTGGTGTCTGGTATTTATTTGACTGCGAAACCAGAAGGAAAAAAAAAAGGTCAGCGAACTAATTACAATTTTGACTTAACATTCTGCTGCGGCTGTGCAGTTGCAATTACCAGTATTAACTCTACATAGAGTAACAAAATTAACTTTGTTGCAACTGCTGTTAGTTGGAGCTGCTTTGGGCAGATCGAGTTTAACATTTAAACCATTTTGTTGTCATTTTCAGTGAGCTGCAGTTCATTTTCTACTATATAAAGTCCACCCGTTTCATTGTCAAAGGCAATGCTCAAGCTTGAAGTTCTCAGGGCACCCCTTGTGCTAAGGGAGTAGATTTTAAGGTGGGTTCAGGATCACAATGGTGCGAAGAACTCATCCGAGGATGAAAAGGGTTCTGATTCACAAGGGCATTCATAGGTTGCACATGTTTTAAGAGACGCTCAGAATTGAGTGAGAGCAAGAGTGAGCAGACAGAGGGAAATGGAGCAGTCTGTGTATTGAAAGAGGCTGCATTGGATCCAGTACTTCTTAATACATCATTTCTGAAGCGCCTGCTTCTGCTACAGCACAGAGACTGATCTTTTGACTTAGATTTGGAATCATATTGTTTGATGTGCTAAGAAACGCAGCGCTTTTAAAAGCGTCCCTCAATGTGTCCCTGCCTGCTGTGTCCCCAGTTGAAGCTCATGACGTTTTTCTTTTCCTGTGATCCTCAGGTTAGAGTGGACGGCCCCCCGCACGGTGGGGTTCAGTACGAGACCATCTCCGTCATCAAGGATGGGAGCCCCATTCTCCGTGATATTGGCTTCTCCATAGACCAGAACTACATCTACGTGCTGTCAGAGAGACAGGTAGGGTTTCATGATGCATTCCTTCTCCTCCTATACAGTGCAAAGCATGCATGCTTCTGCTTCACTTCAGAATCCTCCATGAAGAATGAACGGTCAGCCCCCAGGGAGCAATGCTTCCAGAGTCCAGTCATGGGGAAGCTGGACCGGACCATTGCCTGGGGAAATTATATTATTGTATTTAAAAATGTAACCTCCAATAGGACACAAACGGCTGTGTGATGAGGGATAAAGAGGTCGTGTAGATGTGTTGTGTTGTAGCCCTGCTACTTAGCCTAAACAAGAGAGAGGAATAAAGAAAAATCACAGGGAAAGGAGACAGTCAAGTAAGAGGCAAAGCGAGAGAGAGCAATAAGATGGGTACGAGGGCTGGAGAACTGCAGTGAGATAGAGGGAGAGAGATGAATTCGGCAGTGGCTATTCTGGCTTTTCTGAAGGGTCTCGTGACTCATTCAGGAGGCAGTTTGATGTAGTGCAGGTACCTCTGCTCAGTGTATCAATATCAAAACCAGGAGCACTCTGTTTCGCTCACACAGACAGCTATGGGGATGTGGGAGAGATTAAAGCCAGCCCATTGGCTCCTCTTATGTTCTAATGAGAACCGTGGAGGAGGGGCAGGGGCAGTCACGGTCCGGGAAGGCCTGAAAAGTTGCCATAAAAAGTGATAAATGAGGCGCTTTTTTTTTGCAATGCCTGGAGGAGCCTGATCTCTGTTTTGTCGGGGTCATGAGGTTAACGGTCGGGAGATTTCGGGGGGAAGGGGGGGGGGGGGTTAGGCTCCAAGAGGAGATTCTGTTTTATATACCACGCTGTAATACTAACCAGTGTGAGTGTGTGGCCGGGAGCCAACAGCCTTTCGTTCTGTTGACTTCCATGCCATCACAAATAGGTTGAGGGTGACAGGAGGGGAGGGCATGAGGAGGGCATTGTTATCCTGGGGACTGAAAATAGTGTTGCAATTTTGTATTAAGGTGAGGAACCTTTTATTACTAACTGACAGTGTTATTCAGACAAGGTAAACGCAAATGAGCGGCAGGCATAGTTGCACACAGCTATACCTCAGAAGCACAATTGCTGTAAAAAATACACAAACAAATGCAATTGCGCTGGGTTTTTTTATCCTTCTACTTTAAGTTCACACACTCAATCAGTAAAGAACATGCTTTTATTTGGTACAGTAAGTGCTTCTGTTCCCTTCAGCTCAAGGGCACATGTATCCATAATAATAGCAATATTGGTAACATTGCTATTAATAGCATTAATATTTATAAGACCATTCTAATGCCTCTGCTGAAGGCACTTCACTAAATTCTCACATGATAAAAAAATAAAACATCTAAATCTAATCGGCACAGTGCAGGTCGCTCGAACAGTGCAACGATTGCAAATACCAATTAATGGGATTGTGAATCGAAACTACTGGAATCTCAAGGAAATGGCAATGGATTTATATTGTCCCAGTGCGGCTGGGTAGCCCTGGCCTCGCAATAGTTTCAAATGTAAAAGTGTGGACTGTTCACTCAAGTGCACTTCTGGTAAGTAAAGACTTGAAGGCACTTAAAAGCCAAATTGTTTATTTTGCAGTTGCGTTTCTTTTGGTGTGGAGCACATGTCTACTGCAGTTGGGTTTGACAGCACTCCACCTACACAAGGCACTGGGCTGTAATTCAGTGCTTTATTCTCTACAAAGCAAGGCGGCCACAAGGACTGCAGCACAAATCATGCAGAGATAAAAGAAAGCAAGTGGCAGGAAGGGGATTGTCTTTTTAAACATTTGAACCTGGCAGCTTTTCAATTTCATGCAGCGCTCAAATAATGCATTTCTTTATTTTTCCTCTTTTAAACTCCACCTGAAATTTCAATTACCAGGCTCTTGAATTAAAGACGGAGGGATTAATTATGGAGCTTGCAAGGATCCCTTTGTTTGCACGGAGGAGAAGGCTCTGAATTTAGGAGATCAATGGGGGAGATTCACACCGAATTAAGAAGAGAAGCAAGAGCAGATTTAGCTGTCGTTAGGCATCCTTCTCTGAATATCAATTAGGCGCTTGTAGTAAATGACTTGACTCATAGTAAATCACTCCTATGCATTTAAACACTGAATCACATATGCATTTAAACACGTAATCATGATCAAGAACTTATTATAAAATTTGATTAGCACTTCCTACACATGCCAGCTGATTTCCTATAGAATACCATATAGGGTGATGTACAGTATACAGTGCTACCCCATTATAACTGTTACAGCGTGGAATCGGTTATAACCCGGTAAGGTTGTGGCTCCCATTTCCCCCATAATGCAGTGTGACTTGCAAACGTTGGGTGAACGTTCCAAATATACAGCATGAAGCATGACAGACAGCATAAAACGAAAAGCTTTCTCTGTTAAAATGAAACTCGATGCGGTAGACAGAGTAAGATGACACTCAAGCAGCAGTTTGAAAAGATATAAATGTTTCAGAATCTGCATTGCATGGATCGCTGAAAGATAGAGAAAAACAAAGGTTTTCCTGATAAGAATGACTCCTGAGGGCTGCTCTAGGTACCTGCAAATTGTGTGTGTGTTTGTGTGTCTCCTTCCTTCATTTTCCATGGTACGCTACAATATTGATTTGGCTTGTGGGGATTGTAAATCATTTCGGGAGCAAAAATGCCAATATTAGGCGAAACACAAATAACCGGGTCTCCTAATTATGGACCCCGAGAACCGCATTATAACTGGGTAGCACTGCAATCTGATCTTGAGTGAGTGAAAATCGTGTTTTACATAACATAGCATCCTATACTGCATTTAAATAAGAATAAATAAACAGTACAGTCAATTTTAATGTGATTTCTTAAAATTTGTTACAGTACAATCTGATCATAGTCATCTGATACAAACTGCCTCATGCAAGTGCATTTGAGAGCGAAATACAGTATATAAAAGTTTAATCTTTGGGAAGTGATGGGTGAAGTGGATGCTCCTGTTCTGTTGACAGCGCTAAGCTGGATCTTTTTCATCCTTTTGTTGGAATAAACATACATTCTCCATTTAGATTTAAACACAAGAAGTTGTAGTTGGGTTCAGAAAAAGCCCACGCACTGGGACCATTAGGTAGTATTGTTCCTTTTATGATTCTTGTATTTATTTGTTTTAACCTGCTGTGTTTCCAGCTAAAGACAGATCAATCTTTTTGTCAAGGTCACAGGCAACAACTAGGGTGCAAAGTTTGTCTATTTAGCATGGCTCTGATTGCTGGGTGAACGTTGTAGTGGCACATTTCACAGTAGCTGTATACCCTGCACCAAACCATAAAGGGTCATTCAGAGATTGTTCCAAATCCCTAAATCATTTATTGCAATAATGCTCCACGCTCATGTAGAGCAATCTGCTGAGAAGCAGGTATCAGATCTGGTGAGGTGCCAGGCGTTAATAATATGCAAATATTGTCCATTACACATTACAGCATCCATCCATATATATATATATATATATATATATATATATATATATATATATATATATATATATATATATATATATATATATATATGGATGAAGGCGATATAAGATTTCGGATCCGGTAAGTCTTTTTTTTATTATAATACTGTCGTCACTAAGGAGATCTCCTTTTATATGAACTTAAAACTGGGTAAGCCATGAGGAGCTCTGGTAGCGAAAGTTGAGTTGTGTTTTAACAGCAAAAGTTCGTGAGTGTTGTGGGTGTCATGTCTTAACAAAAGTACATTACTAGTTCATTAATAATCAACCACAAAATTAAAAAAAAAAAGATGTAAAGCTGGTACATTCGTATCTCGGAGAAACTGGAGAAACGGATAACGACATAGAACACTACAGCACTGAAACACTATGATTAAAAAAACAAACTGTACTGCCGAACCTCGTCTTCTTTAATGTTACCATCACAAGGGTATCCATGTATTATAAAAATCAATAGATGGGCCTCTTCAGTGAGTTACAAGAAAACAATTCCCTCTCGGGGTTTCTGTGACAGTTTATAAATGACTCAACTTCGCTCTCGTAATTGATGACGTCACAGGAACCCTAGATGAAATTATTTTCCTGTAACTCACTGAAGCCCTATATGGGATAGGATGGGCTATATCAGGGATTTATACATGATGGGATGCACAACAAGGGAGTCTTCCGCAATTCCGTTCTGGGATTGCAGGATTCAAACAGGAATATTTAGAAGCCCAGCTGCATGTTCGGATGGATGCAGGGATTTCTTAATGTATCCCAAAATGATGCTTATAGACGTTTCTGTCCCATTTGGGTCTGCATTGAAGCTGAACATCAGCAGCACAGAGAAATCCTTGCTCTATTACGGGCTCATTGTGGCGTGTGACTTGTGATTACCGTGGCACGAAGGCTTTGAATTCACAAGACTGAATGCAAACCTGCAGATGTTTTTCCTAATCCTCTCATTTGTTTACAGCCCGGGGGTCATGCAAATCCAGCTAATCTGCCAGAGAATTGCCCTCACTCCCTGTTTGCAAGTCAGTTTCCGCAGCAGCTGCCTGGAAAATCAATACACTTAAAATTAGGAAGAGGAACAGGTCTCATGACAATGCTAAAAGAGTGCCATAAAGCCCCTTCTAAAAAGATGTGCAGATAAAGCGAATCCTGTTGCAAAGTGCGAGCTGTGCTAATCTTGGACACACGCGAGTCTTGGACTGTCCAGTGTTATTTAGGTAGGGTAGTCCAAGACTAGTGCTAATCAGCTGTGCATATGAATTAAAAAGGACTGTACTTCTACTGTAAAGCATGTCACTGATCTAAACATTATCTATAGCGTTGCTGATCCCTTTGCATTAAATCTACAGAAGTCGGAGTGAGTGATTTCCAGTCACTGACATCTTCCCAACGAGCTTCCAACATGGACAGGTCCCTCAGTTATGATCAACCAATGAGTTTTCGAGTTCCTCTTCCTATCCAGGCTCGCATGGGTTAAAGGTCACTTGCTTGCCGAATAGAAACCCATTACCATTCCAAGATAATTAGAAAAAGAAAAAAAAATCATGTTGCCAATTTGTGAAAGTGCTCAGCTGTGAAATGCAAAGCCGATGCATGCATTTCTTTTTCCAGTCCAGGTCTGTGCTTGTTTCTTTTTTTTTCTGTTTCTTGCTGGCTGGGTAATGTTCAGGAGCCAGGAGGAAATGAGTTCCGGGGGTAGTGAGCTGAGGGAAATGGGAATTGTTCACACCTCTCTCCGACCCACGCCATGCACGCAAAAGTAGAGAGGAGAAGAGAAACATTACTGGCAATGTGGAATAGAAATTGAGCAAATGGTGTCAATCAGCCTGTTCTTTGCAGATTTTAATTGGGTTAAATTTGCAGTGGGAATAGCACATAGAAATTGTGATGAATACAAGAGATTCTCTCATTTTGTTTTGTACATTGGGTGGTCGAAAAAAAAATTAGTTGGTATGGTTCCAGGCACTGTGAGCCTTCGCTCGGGATTAGAAGCAGGGAGATGCAGCTTAAACAGAAGCCTTCCAGACTACAACGTGTCACTGCATTTCCAACAATGGGTTACAGCGTGCTACATGAGTATTACTATATAGCAGAAATGTTTATGACATTATTTTGTAAGCTTTTATAAATAGAGTTCACATATTCTAGCTGTGAGCAGTAATTGTTGGTTGTGCTCTGACGTTTTTCTGCTGTAGTTTTCGTCAGGTTATTTGCAGTTAGCTGGCAACTCACCGGCGTGTGACGAAACTGGCTCTCAGCCCGCTGTCCTCTGGTCCAAGCTGTTTTCTGTATGGTGCAGGAAATTAACACAGCGGTAGGATGTGATTAATAAGGAGATCAACATTAGCCACTTACAGCCGTCACATACTGTATTATCTAGACACTCCTCCTACAGCCACTGGGTTCAGCAGTCTTAAAGACTAGCCGCAGTTACATTGAAGTGGCTATAGCTAAGAGATGCAGGCATGTCACGAGTCTTCTCTGTGGTGGACTTCCATCCACTACATCGGTCTCAAATGGGCCGAATTTGTAATCAAGTGATGATTATTACTTTACTGGAGTTCAATATTGATTTTGGCAACATCTGATTACTGCAAATTCATATGCATTTTGATAGAATTTCATTGGATTTCAGCGACATCTGAATAGCTCCTGTTGTGTAGTTATTTTGTGGTTTTGCCAGTGGTACTGTATTGAATACTATGATGTTTTTTTTTTTCTTATGGCAGGGGTGACCAAGGAGGTGACCCTTGTTCCCCACTGTGGCACCTGCTCTAATATACGATCCTTGTATTAACACTGTAATGGCATGACTGTGCTGTGAAGGGTGTGTGCTCTTTATCAAGGGAGAACCGTGTTCTTAACAGACAGCGGGATCTCTTTCAACAATGGACAGCTTGGAAAATGCGCTAAAGAAGAAAAAAAAAACAGCATGCTATCCTGACCTTTTAAGCGGCTGTACAAAACGCTAACCGCCATCTCCTTTGTGGAATGCAGGGGTTCCCAGGGGTTACCTCAGAAATTGGGGAGAATCTGAATTCTTGGGATTGTGCTGTCCACTTCGTTTACAGCGCTCGAGTGCAGACAGGCTGACCTATTGCGAGTTGAGGACAGCTGGAATTTTTCCCATGGACAATGCAGCTGCACCAGATGTGTTTGTCAGTCTTGTTTGAAAGTGATTTGGGGTGGAAAGTAAGTAAGAAATGCAGCCATACAAACAGGTTCAGCTGCCCATAGTGACTGCAGTACTAATTATCCCAGTAAGGCTCTGTGCCAGAGATGTCTATATTGCGGTTAGCCTATAGGTCGTAACTCATCCCTTATCCCTCATCCGTGGTAGGGGTGCCAGTGAAGGAACAGGGTAATATTTCCTCTTTAGTCTCCAAGGCCAGACTGACACATCTCCCTTATTATTGACACTCGGACAAATAGGAACAAATGCTGTTGTCAATACTCCCACAATGGTTATTGATGATGCTATTTAAAAAAAAAAAAAAAAAAAAAAAATTATCCAAAAGTAGCAGGTTTTTGTTTTCTACCCGTTAACACTTGAAATTGGTGCACTGCAGTGTCATTCTGGAATCTGTGAGGTCAGAGTTCAGGGGTCGGAGGTTAAACGTCTGAGTAAATAAAACACATAAGGTCAGCTTCTTGACAGCAATGAATACGAGTCATGTGATTAAAGGATCCATCAACTTAGAGGCTTTAGTAGAGGGCCAAGTGCCTGTTTTTTTTTGTTGCTATGCATGCAAGACTGAGTGCTGTGAGATGCAACCTTCAGAGTTCACTGGGAGGTTATGAAAATGAAATACATTGTTCCCCAACGTGCTACAACAGTTTCTGTGTTCTCCTAGATGTAAAGCTGTAATAATACATTTGGAATATGCATATTACTTTAATGATTGATCAGTACTGGACATGACACAGGGAAGGCATTGAAGGGCCCAAGTCTATTTTTCATGTTCTGTTGCTTCATGTGCCTGGAATATAACCGCTGACTTTGTAAATATCAGAGGCTGTCTCGGAGAGCGCTGGGTTATGGGCACGGGAGCTAAATGTTTAAGGCCAGGCTGGAAGGAAGTCCTGGACCGGAGTAGCTGTCCGAGACGATCCACATACTGTATAAGCTTCTTGTGGCATACATTTACCACATAGGCAGCCTTTTAGAAGTGCTTGCCAGAGGAGTCTTTTGTTTAGAGTGGCACATTAAATGTTAGAAATCTCATGCTTATTTGCTTTGCTAAACGCTTGTGCCTCAGTGGATTTTGACATCCCCCTCTATTGAGTACAGCAAAGCTATTGCATGGGTCACGTCTCCTTTTTCAAAGTGTATTCACTGTGTCAGTTTAGCTTTGTGATGACACCTTTCTGGGGGGAAAAAAACAAAAAAATCTATTTTTGTGAATTTCACACATACATGAGCGCGCAGATGCAGACCTGAGTCAAATCGAATAACTTGCCGGGCCATTATCACAGGGTTATACTTCTCAACTCATCAATGATAAAAAATAAATAAATTATAATTTGGAAATTGAAAAGTTCCAGAATTTCTAGTCTAGGTTTGAATCCACAGAATGTGGAACGCACTGCTATCAGAAATGATGCGTCCTACAAAGGGTTACAATTTTTGGTTTGGGACTTCTGTATTTATAAACGGTGTATTAAAAAATGATGTAGTTATATTTTGTCTTATTGAGGGTGCGAGTCGCTGGCGTCCTTTTTAAGCAGTCTGTCTGTGTTGCTGACCCTGAGAGTTTCGAGTGTCTTCTTGCTGCCTCTGCCCTTTGCTTTCTCTCGAGGGAGGTCGAGGGAGGGCACAGATAAATCCTACGCAAGCATGTGATGAAATCCACACTTTATAAGTTTAAACAAAATGGTACAATCAAGAAAAATGGGTGAATAAAGAATGTATGTTATTGCGCTAGGGTGGGGGTATACACATTAGTTGCTAACATGAAAGCATAGTGCCAGAGTCTAGGTCAGGGTCAGGCAAGCAGGGTCATAGCAGAAGGTCAGGGGCAGGGGTATCAGTAGGACGAGCTAGGGAGAAGAGATGCGTTTTGAGGGAGGAGTGGAAACTACACAGTGTGGGTGACTGTTTTTTGATAAGTGGGAGTCTATTTCAATGAAGGGGAGCAAGAAGGGAAAAGGAACAGAAACAGGATTGGGCACAGGGCGAAGGTGGGATAGAGAGGAACAATAGGGATTGGGAGTGTAAGGGACGTGGAGGAACATATGTACTGTATGTGTTGTAAACACTGGCGAGGGATTTATCGACTTGAACGCAAACTCACCCTCCTGTTAAAAATGAGCACTGTTTAAAATGCCAAAAAAATCTGTCAAACCCAAGAATTAAGTGATGTGCCAAATGCTCTCGAGCTCTGTTCATTAGTGCAGCATAACTGTCTACTGCGTGCCTGCCTGACTGCCTTGTCTCTTTGAGGATTAGCTGCCCCTTCAGTTCACTCAAATTTATTTGAAAAGCTTTGGAACAGACTAAACAGTGCAGTGGCTCCAGTGTTGTAAGAACATGTTTCATGGTGTTGCCATGGGGACTTTACAGTACTCCCCATCCTTCACAGCTAACTTTATATATATATACACACACATACATACACAGCTCTGGAAAAAATTAAGAGACCACTGCAAAATTATCAGTTTCTCTGGTTTTACTATTTATAGGTATGTGTTTGGGTAAAATGAACATTTTTGTTTTATTCTATAAACTACTGACAACATTTCTCCCAAATTCCAAATAAAAATATTGTCATTTAGAGCATTTATTTGCAGAAAATGACAACTGGTCAAAATAACAAAAAAGATGCAGTATTGTCAGACCTCGAATAATACAAAGAAAATAAGTTCATATTCATTTTTAAACAACACAATACTAATGTTTTAACTTAGGAAGAGTTCAGAAATCAATATTTGGTGGAATAACCCTGATTTTCAAGCACAGCTTTCATGCGTCTTGGCATGCTCTCCACCAGTCTTTCACATTGATGTTGGGTGACTTTATGCCACTCCTGGCGCAAAAATTCAAGCAGCTCTGCTTTGTTTGATGGCTTGTGACCATCCATCTTCCTCTTGATCACATTCAGAGGTTTTTAATGGGGTTCAGGTCTGGAGATTGGGCTGGCCATGACAGGGTCTTGATCTGGTGGTCCTCCATCCACACCTTGATTGACCTGGCTGTGTGGCATGGAGCATTGTCCTGCTGGAAAAACCAATCCTCAGAGTTGGGGAACATTGTCAGAGCAGAAGGAAGCAAGTTTTCTTCCAGGACAACCTTGTACTTAGCGAAGTTAAAACATTAGTATTGTGTTGTTTAAAAATGAATATGAACTTATTTTCTTTGCATTATTCGAGGTCTGACAACACTGCATCTTTTTTGTTATTTTGACCAGTTGTCATTTTCTGCAAATAAATGCTCTAAATGACAATATTTTTATTTGGAATTTGGGAGAAATGTTGTCAGTAGTTTATAGAATAAAACAAAAATGTTCATTTTACCCAAACACATACCTATAAATAGTAAAACCAGAGAAACTGATAATTTTGCAGTGGTCTCTTAATTTTTTTCCAGAGCTGTATATATATATATATATATATATATATATATAATATATATATATATATATTTTATATATATATATAAAATATAATATACGTGAATAATCAACAACAACAACATTTGGGGCAGTCTGTAAAATCTGCCATCATTTTTCATTTCCCCAACCATTTATTAATGGGATTCTTTACCTGTTCCCCTGAGGTCTTCCCCCCAGCTAAAGAGTATTTATTGTCTGTGCCAGTTCACAGTGCAAGAGCAGCATCTATACATGCAGACGCACACAATAATAGAGTCTGGAACTATGGAGCATCCATGGAATACATTACATTCAATTCAAGTACAAAACCTGTTTTATCACTAAGTACTTCAAAAGTAGCTTTGGACTACCACAAGAGACACTGAAGTACATTTGACCCAGGCTGTGCAGTGCAGTTCATCTGTAGTGTTCTTTTTAATCGTACTCAGCACAGCTCAGAGCACTGAAGCTCTCATTTGGCAGCAGGGCATAGCCCTTGCTGGAGCATCCTCCCTCCACAGCCTGATGAGCTGCCAGCACTACCTATGCTCTTCGTCTGAAATAAATGCACTGCAGTTGCATTTGTAAACAGTTTCCTGGGAGATTGTTTGCTTGGTAATAATGTTGATGTTGTTCCGAAGAGTTGCATCGCAATTCTCGCTGTCACTGCAAATGCGTCCCTTTTGCTAAGAAGTACCCTCGGCTTGTTGTCCAAAGAGGTGACTGTCCAGCTGCTCCACACTGCCAAGCAAGCATGCGTTAAGCCAGCTCTGGAGAGACACTTCTCGGTTCAAACTCCATTCTCATTGTTCGTGCCTACAGTGCGAATGTGGAGTACTGTATATGGAAGGCTGTGTGATCCATTTTGAGCCCAGATCTCCAATGATGAAAAAGTGCACCATCTGTCTCAATATAAGGAACTGGCAACGCTCTCTCCAAGGAAAGGGTTAAAGGAGGTTGCTCAATTTTTATTTATTTTTTTATTAGTATTATTACTTCATGATAAATGATGGGGCAAGCCGAGTCGGCAGTGCAGGGCTCTCTTCCAGTGAAAAATGAAGCAAACATAAAAAAAAATAATAATAAAAACCTGAACCTTGCGTTCAGCGGCATGTTTATGACAATGTCTCGTTGAACTGTTTCAGGTCTTTAAATTGAAACACTGTTACTTTCTAAACATAGTGTTCTATCCTGTAGGAGGATTTATTGACTGCCAGGGACAATGATGTGTTGCCCGCTGGAGTACAAGCACATTCATTTTGGCTTTTTTCCTCTTAACGAGGGAAAGATTTGGAAGGATATATCGAGGACGAAGCCAAAAAAATATTTTTTTTTCCTATACTCTGGCTGTAGCATATGCTGGAACAATAGCTATGTAAATTAGTGGATTCCTGGTCGTGTATAGTACAGCATTCTGCGTATCAAATAAATTCCACTGCATCTGTGCACCTGACCAAGGTGGCGGCTTTGGTTTCTGTGGCCAGGGCTTGTCACACTGGTTAACATTTGCATGTGTTGCACTGCACCATGTGGAACGGTAGTGAACAACCACCTAGTCTGCAGTCTCATTTGTTTTTATTTAAGACTTTAAACCAAACTCCCCGTTTTAATACAGCTGTCAACTCCAACCCCAAACCATCAGGCTGTGTATCTGAAATATTTCAGTGCAATATAAAAATGACAATTTCTCCTTTTTATAACAGTACTATTAAAGTGCCCAATTCAGTACTGTAATCTAACGTGATTTATCCCGTAATCCTTTTTGCTGCAAAGTTGTAAACTACAGTTGGGGCTGTATCAAGGATATAAAGGGTTAAACTGTTTTGAAACTGGTTTATAAAGTAAAATATAATGGGATAAGAGTTCCATGTACAGTAAAGTGTTTCAACAAGTTGAACTGTACCCATTTTTGTTCTGCAAAATTCAATGGAATTCTGTGTTTCCCCTGGGACCCCCTACTGACCCAATGTAGAAATCAGTATTCTAGCAGCCCCCCTTCATCTAATCAAGACCCCCGCAGAGGCTGCTGAGACACCAGCAGCAATTAGAGTAGCGTGAAGTGTCGGAGTCTGTTGATTTTTACAGACTGTTTCTTTGCATTATTAACCCCTCACGTCACAGGCTGCTTCAGGGACTGCTGTGTGCTTGTCTCAGGGGCCGCCTCTGCCCATAACACATGGGGGGGATAACTGCGTTCAATTAGAGAGAGCCACATTGACGTTTAAACTGCAGTTGATCTTAAACTGCAGCTCTACACCCTAGCCCACCTAAACCAGTAGCGGGCTGTGAAATAGATGGATAGATCTCTAAGAAAAAGAGAGAGATATCTAAGAAAAATGTTGATCAATTGCAGAAATACAGTACAAGGGTCCAGTACAGTATTTACAAAGCATCGAATTCGACTGGGTGGCGTGGTGGTTAGAGCTGGGTTCGATTCCGGCCTGGGGGTCTGTGTGTGTGGAGTTTGCATGTCCCCCCCGTGTTCGCGTGGGTTTTCTCTGGTTACTCCGGTTTCCTCCCACAGTCCAAAGACATGCTGTTCAGGTTGATTGGTCACTCTAAGTTGCCCTGTATGTGTGTGTGTGTGTGTGTGTGTGGTGCCCTGCGATTGACTGGCGTCCCGTCTAGGGTGTAGTCCTGCCTTGCGCCCTGTGTCTGCCGGGTTAGGCTTCGACTCACTGCGACCCTGTAAAGGATTAAGCAGTTAAAGATGATAGATGGATGGATGAATATGACTGGCATTCATGAGCACTTTCTCAACTTTACATTGAAATTCAATACTTTTCTGCTACTATTGTGAGGTAAGGAAGTAAAGCCACCTACAGATCTGTCTGTATGTAATATTGTGCATAGAAGCAGTGTTAATGGACTTGTACACACCAGGCCTCACGTGGGTTGTAGATCCAAATGGATGGAAATGATTTCCCACAAAGCACTCTTCCATAGATATTTTCCAGAGAGTGCAAGTAGAGAGCTCAGCAGGCCCAGCTAGCAGTTGAATGAACTCCTGTTTGTAGTTATATAACCATAGCGTTGCATGCAAACCGCAAGCATGATTATACCGCTTTCAAGTGCTCCCCCAGACTCCTGCTACCCTTCCCTTTACTTGTGTTTCCATTCATAGACATTCGCAGCAAGATTAGAATGGGCTGTGAGCTTGGTGGTAGTGAAGGGGCTGATCCTCCAGGCTCCGCTGCTTTTGAATGCTAATTCCAGAGAGAGAAAGATCCGCTCGTCTCTCTCTCATCTCTTCAATGAACCAGTTTGCTTTGAGTCATTTTTTTATTTTTATTTAATTAGACATTTTTGTTTGAGGGAAGAAGAAAATGAATAACTAAAAAGACAGGTTGTGCACCCCAGACCTTTCTGTATTGTCAAAAAAGGAACGTAATAGTCAGTCTCCACTCAAGAGATGCCCAGGATTGAATAGCTGGAGTGCAGGCTAGGATTACGTTGGTGCACGTGTGGACCTGGCTGCAGGCTGTTTGTTTAAATCCCAGACTCTTCATTTGCCAGTTTGCTGGGTTTTCTGCTTTCTTGATTCAGTGATGCTCCACTAAACTGCTCCTTGGCATCCCATTTCAAAGTAAGCACTTCTTGGATGGGTGCCTGGTTGGACCCTTTGTTATTTTGGAATGCTATACAGTGCAGAATCAATTCTGTTTCATTTGGGTTTGGTTGGGCTTGAGAGGTGCAAAGATCATTTGTTCTGCTGGCTTGTCTGAAACTGGAATGTACCCTCCTAAATAGTTTTTTTTTTTTTTTTGTGATACTCTTGTGAACCGCTGTTCATCAAGCGGGATTATTATGATTCAATATCCGGATGTCAGATTGGTTTTTTGAAAAGCATTTCCTCCTGTCTGGTGAAGCGAGCTAAACATTTCGGCGTGAGCGCGGTACCCAATTCTGCTTGGAGAACTGCAGTGTCAGCTCTCTGAGACACCTGTTTCAAACTGTGGCAGCGCACTTAAATATCATGGAAGCATGCTCTTTGAGCGTCATTTCTCAGCTTTTGAAGTATTGAAGAAGACAGGCTCCGCACTGACGAATATTTGTTCCGATTTGTGTTAACTTTCTTTTTGTACTTTTTTTCTCCGCGTGGCTCAGATGTTCGGGGAGGATGAAAGCAGAAGGAGTCGGCGTGCTCTGAGACTGTTATGCCCAGTGGCGCTGTGCGAGCTCTCACTGAGGTGTCCCAGCTTGTTAGATGTGTAAGCGTCCATCATCGTGGAAACACTGTCATAAATCCGGGAGAATGGAAGCCGCAGACAGCCAGGGGAGTAGCACTGGCAGTGCTGTTTTAAAGCTGAAACTTAAAGGCTGAAATAATTTGATCGGTTCTGCCCTCTGTGGCTCAGTTCCAAGGTACACATGAAGTGGGTGTTGATGGTTTCTGTAAGGGGGTGCTTACAAAGCCTGCCTCGTAACAAGAGCTGGATTAGTGTTGCTCCTGTTGATGGACCAGTGGGCTCATTGCCACCACAGACACAGGCAACTGTGTTTCTTAGCAAGACTACATAATAATAATAATAATAATAATAAGCATAATAATAAGCAAGCAAGTCCAGGCTTTCAGTCTGTCTTCTCCCAATGGATCTTATTGTTGCTGTAGAGTTTGTAGCAGAGCCCTTCTCGTCAGCCCTCTCATCAGTCTTGCTTCTGGACTGATGTTTCAAGGGACAGTATTTCAAAGGAGGAAATTCTCTGTGGATTTTTATAAGACATTCAGATATGTTTTGTTTTTTGTCCCTCAATGTTTAATAAAACAGGCTCTTGGCGAATATATTAAAGCTGAAAATGAAAAGGTTAGGAGGTTAATTGAAGACGTCTAAGTGCAAGTTATTTCTAACTAGTTTCTATATAATATATGCTTTTTTTTCTGGGAGTCTTGCATACCATGATAATTTAATAGATTATCTACCCATAGATCTATGTTAAATACTAGAGGGGTGTCCCATAAATGTATATTATTTATTTCTCTCTCTCTCTCTCTCTCTCTCTCTCTCTCTCTCTCTCTCTCTCTCTCTCTCTCTCTCTCAGTAGATTATTTTTTGGATTTGTCCAGCAGGAAACTTTTATAAACAGCCCAACGCAATAGCTCCTTTCTTAGAAACGAAGCCTGAAGGCACTGCTCACCCTGTGAATATATACAGCTCCCACAGGTCTCCAGGTAAAGCCGGTGTACTTCCCAATATAACTGTGAAGGTACTGCACAAAAACATAACTGGCAGGTCAGAGGTATGCTACAATCGAAACAGATCTACTTTGTGAAGATGAGATGTAGCACTGCGGACCAGAGTATAAATGAGACTCCAGTAGCATAGCAGTTTTAGATCCATGCCAGGTTTTCCTGTGAGCATGAATGTCAGCCAGCCTATCCAGGTCATTTGCTCAGGCGTGCCTAATTAAACTCTTAGTGGAGCCTGAAGTGGTTCATATACAGCGGGAGCCTCATTTCAATCCATGCAATCTCTAGCCCTCTGGTCTGCTCTCAGCAAAAAGCCATGCTTCTTCCGCAACACTCAGTGGTTTTTCTTAGAAGCTGCAAATGGCTGCTGGCATCCAGCTTGACAAATTTCACATCACTGCATCACATCACCATCTATCAGCGTCTGCTGCTAGTCCACAGAAGAAAAGAGAGGCTTGCTGCATAGCAGTTTGCCATATCAGGCTTTCTTAAAGGCTTAATTAACCAAAAGCTCAAGTAGGACTAATTTAAGATCATAGGTAACGATCGAATAGCCGCCCAGTGCAATGGAAGGAGGGTGCAATTCAGTTTTGATATCAAGTCTCAGATTTTGTATCAGAGAGCTTGGTTCAGAGCTTAGTTGGTATCCTGTGTGATCCTGGGCTTAACTTAAACCCAGTGGCCTTCTCCACAACAGTCAAGGACTTGCAGCTAAGCTCCTTACTGTTCTGTAGGAGCAATATTGCATTGTGCAGACACTGAAGTTAATCTCACTTTCTGATGGGAGATAGCTGCTGTTGCAAACTGCTTTGGCTGAATATTTGAATTATCTATTTTTTTTTTGTCTTGTAGATTAATTGCATGGAGATTGATCGTACGCCTGTGTGTGTGTGTGTGTGTGTGTGTGTGTGTGTGTGTGTGTGTGTGTGTGTGTGGGTGGGGCTTAGTTGTGCATCTGCAAGAGAGATCAGTCAGTCCAGCTAATTGAAAACACACACATTGTTACACATCGTTACATCTGTACAAGTGCCCTTGGTGGCTGCAAAAAAATAAATGAAACCCAGAAAACTGACAACTTGTCTGCTATTCTGGATTAATTACTTCTGGCATTCATTGTTCCTCATCATAGATCAGTCTGACTCGGATTCCTCTGCATATTGTAAAACTGTAATTACAGTAGGTGGATGTAGGTAATTGCATTTAAAGGAGCGCAAACCTAAGGTTTTAAAATCCATCTTCTTACCTCTGTCTTGACTGTCAATGCTGACCCCATTTAATTATGTTGAAGATCTTCAGGTTCTTCGGTTGTGCTTAATTATTACATTCAGAAATATCGCATGACAATGTTATAGATAATTGCTGATGGATCTGAGTGTTGCTGCTATTATTTGGACTGGTGTTTTTTTTCCCCCGAAGGGTTTATCTATCAACCCACTTACAGTATTAGCATTGCTACATACAAAGACGCGTATACATTCTAGGACAACGGTACAGTGCTGTTCAGACCTCTTTTTCCAGGGTACCCCATGCATTCTTTCCCATTCTGTCTGCATTGAATTCAATACAATACCAAAGTTAACATAAAGCTAAAAGTGATGAGGTTATTGGTCCAGTGACTTTTCATGAGTTGGGAAACGCCGGGGGATCAAACTGACAAGTTCAGTTCTGTGCACTTTGTAGCCTCCTGCGTGGGATGATAGATACCTTTAATTACAGTGACATAGCGTGGACCTCCCCACACTCATTAGAAATTGATTTTCTTCTTGAACCGTTCAGCCACACGGTCCAATAGCGGTGCCAGTTGTTTATGGATGGTCCTAGGGGTCAACACAAGGTCAGTATTCTCCTGTCGCTGTGGCAACTGTAAGTGACCCGCGTTTCTTTAAACTGCAGTCACAGTACATTACTTTTCATAAAAAATAATTATCTTCAAGTGGTCCTTATGGTTTTAGATTTGTATCTTTTTTTTCCAACTGTCTCTCCAGAAACTGTTTTTGTCCCTGTGTACCTTCTCGCCTGTGTGTTTGTCTGTGTTTATTTAAAACCTGATTGAAGAGGAGAGCAGAGTGACCGACACCCATGGTGCTGGCGCGACACATTCTCAGGGAACCCTTTCATGACTCCGTAATTGCCTTCATTGGATACACTAGACAAAGAAAACCTGTAAACCAGTCTTGAGCAAACCTCCCTCTGTGGTCCCTGATGCTTTGAAGCTGCATTGCCGCTGGGCTGTGTTTCGGGGACCAATACATATTGTAATACCGCCCCCCCACCCCACCCCCCCCCATTCCTTCTGCTGTGTGACAACTGGACGTGAGCTCATGCACAGCCGTGTGCCTCTCTTTCTCACAGTAAAGAGCTCCATTGTTGGACAGATCACAGCCCTGGAGTGACTGGGTCCTGTGTTGGGTGACAGGTGCATCGTCCCAGAAAATTTGTCTTGACCGTTTCACTGTTATGACTGGATGGAGAATATCCTGTGTCTGAAACCATTGGAACTGGGTGTGTAGCAACAGTAGGCCATGCTGGGAAAGAGGGTGGCGTGGTTTGCATCTAGTGTGATTTGTTTCATCTGAATACAGACAGGTAAACGGATGAGACCCATTTGTATTTGTTTTTTATTTGCTGTAAGCGTATTGTCTTGCAATAAGAAGAACATTCAGCACACAACTTCAACTTTAAAAAAAAAAAAACTTAGCAAATATAGCCTAGTGTGTGTGTGTTTCTTTTCTTTTTTTATTGTAATTATCCTCTTATCATTTGCAGGTACATAATTCTATGCTGTTAGATTGTTTCTGTGACCTTGTGGCCGCTTTGCCAGTTGCTAGCTCTTTAGGGACAATAGCAAAACCCAGCAAGCATCCCCTAACTCTTCTGAAAGTAAACACCATTAGTTTTCCTTTCCTGGAGCAGCGAGAAGGTTAATCCTCTGAGAAGGGCTTAAAAGCTCACAGTCAGTGACCTCTCACCCTGGGTAGCATTCCTAGAGCTAGACCCCCCCCCAGTCTCTACTGAACTGTACAAAGCAGTATGAGCTCTTGCATAGCATTGAGTAGTTAAGCACATATCCAAGAAGCAGTCAGCATGCTGGTGGATGGAGAAGACCAAGGTTTTGCCCCGAAGCTGCTTTGGTAGTTTGGGGTTAACGGAACGAGAAGGCTGGGCGTTGGGTGAACTGTGTTACCGAGGCGATGCTTTGGAGTGGTTTCATGCGATGCTCATTTTTTATTTATTTGTAATTTTGCTGCTGAATCCGGTCCTCTCAAAAGGTGAAGGATTGAAAAGCGCTGAAGCTTTCCCAAGCGACCGAACGACGGGGGCTTAGTTCCAGCCTGGCAGTGAAATGAATTTGAAAATTTTCAGCACTTTTAATTCCTAAGCTTGACAACAAATGTTAAAAACACACACACACACACGCTCCAATACACATGCACCTTCCTCCACAGTGCCTGGTAACACAACGCACAGCTGTTCCTGTTTGGGAGATTGATTAGCACATGTTGTAATTAAGCTGTGTTTCTCAACAGGGGGCTGAAAGGTGCAGTAACTTTAAAAAGCTGATTAGCAATCCTGCACATCTCAACGGTGCCTTGCAGACGATCAACTGGCAAAATAATACACAAAAAACACTTGAGCGATATTTTAAAACATGGAAGAAAAAACTAGTAATCATTAAAAAAATAAACACTTTCCAGCAGTACACTTCCTGACCTGTCTAAATGGGTATTTCTAACCAGTAAAAGAAACATGTTTCTAATGAAGCTGGCAATCTGTGGGCTGAGGCAGTGCAACAGTTCTGGTGCAGTTAGCTCTAGTGATCTTGCTGTCCGCAATACCCTATGCACAAGGGCGATCTGTGCACTTTGCAAGTGCCAGTGCATAACTAATACAATTATTGAAAATAATTGAATTGGAAAGCCCTTCTGTATTTCATTTGTGGAAACCACAAAGAACAGTGCAAATGAAAAGAATCACCAGGCTTGAATTGTGGTACTAATGGAATCATAACTGGTTGGTTGTGGTATTTCATTTCTGGCAGAGGCCCCTGAATGTTAAACTGTGATACTATAACTCTATTATAAATTGCTGTAACAACGTTTTGTTCCATTACAAGCAGCGAACGACCGTAAGCAATCTATTCTATTTTCTTCAAGAATTTTATACCTTCTAGGCAATGCCATGTGGAAGCACAGGAGCTGATGTGAAGGAAGCAACACTGCAAGAAGGCAACACCCCTCCCCTTCCCAAACTAAACCCCCCCTCTGTGTGTGTGTGTGTTTGTGTGTGTTTTCACACCCTGGTGTCCAATCCTCAGATTCTGTTTACCTTACGAGACTTTGCACAACTGAGCATGGGCGCGCACCATGTGGCTGGACAGTGTCGCTGTCAGTGAAAGGGCTCTATTGACTAGCCCCGCCCCAGCTGTTGAGAACCTTGCCAGTTGTTCTGTTTTCAGATGCTGGTGTCAATCATACAGCTGTCTTCAAGCAACCAAGAATCATTGGCATTGTTTCAGCACTGAGCTGGGAAAGCACTCTATCGTTTAAAACATTTATATTCCGTTTTCCTCTTTGTAGAGCTTATTTATAGTGAAACTGGGACTTTTGTTACTGAGAGAGACCAAAAGACAAAATTACAGCCAAGTTAAAACAAAGGGCTGTTTAGATTTCGATGTACAACAATTTAACAATTTCCAAAACTAGCAACAAAAAAAAAAAAACAGAAAATGTGTCTGTGCCTTTGCACTTAGTGGTTTCAGGTTCAAGGTTTATTTTCTGATAATTGCATTGAGAATGATGTTTTTCTTTATCAATAGTAATGATCCTCAGTGTGTTTTGTAGAATCTGAAATGAGTCTTCTTGAGATTTCTGACTGTGGAGTTTTTGGCTGGGTATGTCTCCACAGTAACAGCAGTGTACTCCTGTCCCCTTGTCTGTTGCAGGTGTCCCGGGTTCCGATCGAGTCGTGTGAGCAGTACACCGGGTGTGGGGAGTGCTTGAGCTCGGGGGACCCCCACTGCGGCTGGTGTGTGCTGCACAACATGTGAGTCCAGCCCTCGCAATGCACTAGTCAGAGTGTGGTGGGGACACTGCCGACAGTCCAGTTCAACACCAGACTTCCTGTTAAACCTATATATTTATATTTTACCCTGAACATGCGCTATAGTCAGATTGAACGATACAGTAGATTTGTGTCATCGTTCCGGCTTTAAATATGAAACATGTTAAAGCTATAGCTTCACTGATTGCATGCATAACACTGTAATACAATTCCAGTTAGGATCTGGTTGAAACCATGTGAGGTGTTGTGAGCTGGCTGATTGTCTGTGTGTGACAGGGGGATTAGAACACTGCACAGCTCGTGGCAGATCTAAACACACACAGGCACTCCAGCATCACTCTGCCACCTGTTGGGTTTCCAGTGAGCAATGAGGTATAGAGCTCCCCCTAGCTGGTCTTCATTAGAATTACAGGGAATGGATCTTCCATCAGCCTCTTTCTGCCTGTGTTATGCGAGTGATAACAGTCTGGAGACAGATGAAGCAGGACAAAAACTTTTTTCAGACCTAATTGGAAATGAATCAGTTTTTCTACACATATATGGTGTTCTGATTTAAAGGGCAGGCATGCTTCCTATTCATAACATGAGCTAACATTGATCACTTGCGTATGACTGAGAAATGATTGAGATAATTTCAAATTAGCTTTGCAGTGTTGGGGGAAAAAAAAAAAAAAAACTTGATTAGATCTGCACTTTAAAAGAACAGCCCAATTTAAATGTTTCGTGCGAGGAGGATAATAAGAAAGATGACTATTATCCATTCTAACTGATCAGGCTTTCTAGTCCAGAAACCACAGCCAGCTGCCAATCATTTAGTGTGAACCTCGCAAGGGAAAATCAGCCAGAACACAAGAAAGCCAAAAAGCCAACTTCCACACTGCTACAGCTTCCATACTAATGAGCATTTATAACTAGTACCGTTATTCATCTTGGCTCCAGTCAACTGGCAAAACTGTAAGAAAAATGCCGGTCCTATTTTAAAAGTCTTAATTCCAGTCGTTAATGAACTGCACGGTTTCTGACTGGTGCAAGGCGTCCTCCTTTCCACATGCATTCAGAGGATCTCGCTTGGCATGTATGTATGGATGTGCAAAGGGTCACTTAGCTGCTTGCTGTAAAAGTGCTTTGTTGCAGTTATTTACTGGGTATTTAAAGTTTCACAGGTAAAGATTTAATGTCAGATGGGCAGATTTAATGTAAGCGGTTGCAACCCTTTTTCAGTGGCTTAAAAGTTTTACCAAGCTTGGCTAGAGACAACAGCTCTTTGGAAACGACATGGAAATCTCCCAGTGTTCCTTTAAGCCTTCAGGTTTCAAGTTGGGTGCTTAACTGCTGCAGTCTTGTCATGCTTCAGTGTCCCTCAGGATCCTGGAGAAACAGGATTATTTATTTGGCATGGGTGAAGCGCTCCAGACTGCACAGCTGGGACTCGCTCTGATTTTTCAGGTTTAGGAAGTATTTGGTACAGAGTTTTCGTTTTCAGTATCAACCAAAATTTTTTATACATCATAATATAAACCAGACACAGTGCCCCCTCTGAAAACATCAATGTATCAGAAAAAACCTTTTAATTCTAGAAGTGTAAAGCACATTTGTGGATCTCCGATATTTGAGTCCATGATAGCTGCTCGCACCGTGCGCTTAGCAGTGTAATCCGCAGCTAAGGGCTCCTCTCACGTTTGTTTAAATTTCTCTTCAGAGCCAAATGAAGGAGAGACAGTTTTTTTTTTATACTATTGTATTAGTCATGAGCCTATTAATATTAAACCAATTTAGCTTTCTCATAAAACTGTTAAGTTGCTTGCAGCTTTTTTGCAGTGCCTAAGTCTTATGAAATATTGTATATTCACTATGCACCATAGCCGTGATGGATTTCACAACTGTCAACCTAAAAAAAAATACATTCAGACGATATTAAAGATGATACAGCAATGATACAGCCAATTACAACTGGCACAGTTATAACATGATGAAAGCGATGCCAGTTAATTGAACTGATTAAACTAATTAATGTCAATCGAATCTGTCACACTATTTATAAGGCAGGCTTCAGGAGTGCATCAGTAATGGCCAATAAAAATATAGTTTACTGCAGGAAGAAGACAAGAACTCTTCAGTTCAACTCCACAATAATGCAATGTATACTAGAACATATATTAAACAGCCTTTAGCAGTAATGTTCTAACTGAGCTTTGCCAAATGATATGCATTTATTTAAACGTATTTCAATGTGTCTACGCTTTGAGATGCTCACAAATGCGCTAAAGAACACAGTGCGCGTAAATAGCACTGGCCTAATGGAACATGCAGTCATGTTGAGATGATCTTTTGTGTTAGCCTGTGCTTTGGGTGCTGCTGCGACATCTTTTAAATGTCTTTCAAAAGCCCGATTTGTACAGTACAGTACAGCCGGGCTGACGGTGTTCTCCCCTTGTACGTCTCGTGTGAAAGACAGGGTCCTGCCCCTTTTAGCAAACAAAAGGAAGAAACAGGTTTTATCCCAGCAATCCAGAAAATATGCTAAAGACCCCCCTAAAAACACCACTGGTCTCCTTTTTAAAGCTGCAATCAGCATGCTTTTTGTACACTAATTGTACTCTGGAAATAAAAAGAGAAAAGCACAGAGGCGACCCAAGATGAATTAGGCAACGGCTTTCTTGAGCTGTCTCGCTGCAATCATCTTCCAGTCAAGTACAATCCGTGCCATTCACTGCAAGTCTATTTTGCAATTGGGTGGAATTAAAATCTTGCTTTCTGACAGTGTAATTGTGGAGCGCAGCAGAGGGGGGAAAAATAAGGAAATGAAATTCAATGGTACAGTACCCTGGGGTCATTACAGCAGGGACAATTACTAGGGTAATACACTTTATAAAGGGAGCATGGTGAAGAAGTGATGTGCAGCTTTACCACTAAAAGAATAGAATAGAAAATGCCCTCCTGGTTTAACAGCTGGGTAGCTTGACAACTCCCATGTGCTCTAGGTTATTAAATGGGAGTTTCCAGCAACAGAAGGGGCTGATCATCATGAAAAGCTAGAGTTTTGGCTTCTAGATTGCCGGCATGGTGTGTGTGTATGTAAATAAGTCCTTAGTCCCATGGGCACAAAACCGCTTGGATTTTAGTCCGTTATAAAGAATATTTTAACAATGATGCCTTGGGAGGTGCTTAACTCTTGCGTCAGTGTTAATTCCCATAAGCTTAGATCTGTTTAAATAAGTGGTATCTGTAATTGTCTTGACAAGCAAATCGATAGATGTTGTGTGGCTACCCCTTGTGTACTTTCTGAAAAATGGGTTGGTAAGTAAGGGGAAAGGGATGAGGCACCGGGTTCAGGAGTTTGAGAAGAGCTCCACAATGAAAGAGGTGTCCCCGCCATATTTTCACCTGGAAAGCACACACACACTTCCCTGTACTGTCTCTCTGTGTTCTGTGGGTTTTGCACTGGAAGATATCCAGTTGGGGGTCTCGGTGTCCTTGGGCTTCTTCCCTGCACACTGCGAGTGCCCTGTGTACTGCACACTGTGAAATTACTGGTGCATCAATATTTAGGCTTTGTCTTGCTGGAAGGCATGTGTGCTCCCTGGAGGCTTCGTGTGTCAGAGTTGAATCGGTTCCCTTTATAAAGTATTCAGCAGGTCTGAAATGGGGGAGAGAGAGGGGCAGAGCAGAGCAGGGTTAAACGTCCTGCGAGGGAACACTGAACCGCTTTTCCAAGTTGAAGACCCATTTAGTGTTAGGCCAACCCCTGGCCATCTGGGTAATTGTTGGCAAGGTCAGAGAGAACTTGAACACTGGCTTAGCGAGGCTTCAGCACAGTTACTTTTCTGTAATTTGTATTGATTGCGTATTCGGGGGAGGTTGAGAGAGGGGGTCTAGATTCTCACTGGGGAGGGTGAAAGTGAATGATCCCCAGAGAGAATTGAAACTCCCACAATTAAAAAGCTTAGTGACCTTTTCTTGTATCTCAGACACTTACTCAAGGGGATGGAGCTGATTTGAAGGACAGTCTCTCTGCCTGTGCTTTCTTTTTCTTTCCAGTAGTGTTGTTTTGTGGCTTTGCCAGTGACATCAGAACCATCCTCCAAGCTGCTGGATGCTGCTTTAATTACAACGTGCTTGATTGGCCAAGTTGATTTATAGGGGAAACGCAGTACTGTCATCCTGACAGAAGAGTCACTGACCAGGCCCAACCCTGCTTAGCTTCCTAGACCTGGCGAGACAACACAGCATTATTACAGCTGAATGTTCAAATTCCCCAGAGGACCGTTAGCGCAAGTGTGAGTAAAGAACTTTGTGAACAGTCCATTCAAATTTAGACTCGCCACAAAGTATTTTGTTTTCATACACTGGCTAGGAATTTCTTCCAGAACTGTCTTTTTTATAGTCCCAGTACTTTGCTGTTATTGTGAATTCACAACCCAGCTGCAATAGGTGCTTGATGCACTTGGCATTGCCCATGCCACACAACGCACCAGCAGTGCCGTCAGCACCTTGCACACCTCAGGACCCCCTGCGTGTGCATGTTCTCCACCCGAGAATTAGATTAAACATAAAGCTTATATCAAACCCTCTCCTTTTATGAGTTGTTGACAGATCGATTGTGCTAAAGCCAGTGGCCAGGATCAGAGAGGGAAGGCTCTGCTTGGCAGATAATAAGAGACAGAGGGTAGGGAACTGAATCAATACCCTAGCTGCTTAGCAGCTGGCCTTGGAGCAGCACAGCATTGTCAGACCTGGGGTGTGGCAAAGTATTTAATGTGATTGGAATCCAGTTTAAATATACCAGCGTGCCAGTGCTAATTGCATGACGCAGGGCTTCAAACATTGCAATCCGTGTTCTTGACAAGGGTGAAATGAGTCTCCAATAAAGAATGTAAAGACCGTATGGTAATTAAGGTAAATATCAGAGAATAACCTGCTTCTGAGAACTGCTCTGGGACGCACTCTGGGCTCATTGGAACGGTCCCTGGGGAACAGGCCTTTTGTTTCTCCTGTTGTTTCGTGATGAAGTGTGTTTTAAATTGGATTTAAAGGAGTTGGTAGCAAGGGGGATCGACGGAAATGTCAAAAAGTCATTCAGGAGCGAAAGTGGTAAGAACAATTAGATCTGGGGGCCGCGTGAGCTTATTGATCCCGCAGTGTGACAGGTTTTATGAGAAATGCTTATGAGTCTTGAACATAAAAACGTTTCATACGTGATTTCTTGATAAATTCATATAAAGTAAAACTCAAATTTATGCCACGAGCAGGCGCAAGATTAGTGATTGAAGGGTGGGATTTTAGATGGGCTAACATTTCTTTTTGTTTTTGTAATTTAAAATTGATGGTTCACCCAAGCTCTTGTTGTTTTTAATTTTCACTTGTGCTTTATTTGTGTCACTGACTGCTTTAAAGAGACCTCTTTCAATCCCAGGAGGAGGGCTGCCCTGTGGAAATGAACAGATCGTAAACACAGCTTCCTCTCTCACAGGTGTTCTCGGAAGGACAGGTGCGAGCAAGCGGAGGAGCCGTTCCGATTCGCCAGCACCATCAGCCAGTGCGTGAGCGTCACCGTGCAGCCAGAAAGCATCTCCGTCTCCGAGCACAGCGTGACGGTGAGTCTGAACACAGGAGGGAAGGGAACTGCTGGCACCTCACAGGAGATTATTCACTTACAGTTAAAGACCAAATACTATGAAAACTACAGACGGGGACCTGAAGGAATTATCGCTGCTGTAATGTTTCTGTAAATGGTCACTGTCGTGCATATTGACTGAAATTATCTAGGAAGTGCAAGACAACCTGGAAGTAAGCGAAATGAAACAAACCTACCTTTCTTCTAACACGCATCTTAGGGAAAACAAAATGAAAAGCCAAATGTTATTTGTCCAGGTTTTTTTTTTTTTTTTTCTGCACCATGTTGAGAGAACCTGGGCCTTCAATGAGTTCTTCAGCCAGCCTAGCGAGCTGTCACTCGCCAAAACAGAAACAAGATGTCCGCCGGTGCCTTTGGGCTGTGGCAAGACAACAATGGCAGACCGTACATCACAGGGCAGTGTCACCTAATAATTGTTTACTTCAGTGTTATGTTCCCTGGCAGTTAGCGACTAAAAACAATTACAGCGGCCCGTGGACTATAGCAGTAGTGGTCTAATTAGGTCTGAGATGGACGTTTGTCATTCATTTCCCTGTCCTCTGGGTCTGTTAATCAGTTTTATTGCTTCATTTCATGGCTGTCGCTGGTAATTTGTTCCTCATAGTCTAGATTCAGTGTTAGCTTAAAGCGCTTAAACATGTTTAGTGTATACAGGGCAGTGCAATCATGGACCATCTGTTTTAGGGTCCACGGCACTCCTACACTTGCTGTAGACCTGTGTTTTTATTGTTTGCTGGTTTAATATTTTTATGGAGAAATAAATATTTAAGGATCGCACCTAAGTGCAAATTGTGTAAGATCGTTCTGCTGTTACATGCAGGCTTAAGGTAGCAAGCCTATGTTTCAATATCTACACGGACTGACAACGAAGACAGTGTTGACATGCTTGTTTTTGTTTGTTAGTGTACTTTTATTTTTTTAAAGATGTTGCCATTTAAATTGTCCATTAGAAGAAATACAGAACCTAGCTCAATAAAAGGTAATTTTATGAAATATGCAGAGCAATTACTGTTATGCGAAGTGAAATCCTAGCACTGTTGGAAGAGATAAATATGATAATGCAACAGGGAATAGGTTAATGCTTTTCAAGCTAAATGTAATGAAGAAAGGCTACCTTATTAATTTGGTCTATGTAGGAGCAGAAAATAACAATTAGCTGCTATAATAAAACGCACAGTATCAGCCCACTTCGGTACTTTAGTAAAGAACATAGACGATGTAATTAGGTCCATTAATTGGCTACAAGAAATTTCAACAAAAGCTGGCAAATGGCACACATATTAATAGGTCTGCATTAAATTACAAGCTTGCATTAAATGCATTATGGTTATTTTGTGTTGTTGAAGACCAATACCGGAAAACCAGCGCTTTGTTACAGCAATTAAAAGATTTTGAGACAAGTTTTTAAAAAAGTTGTAATAAAAATCGGAGCATAATTGACAGCGCATAATGCCAGGTGACCTAGGAAACTCTGCTCAAACTCTTAATATAAGAGGTCTTGGTCTGCACCATTGTCATTACCCAAGCTGCTTCACTCCCTTTTTGCATGACATGAACTGCATTTTACATGTTGGTGTCACAAGCTGATTCCGTGGAGGAACACTGCCCCATTGTTCAGCTGTGTGACATCACAGTGTCGTTCACCATAGCTCCTCATTGAAGTTTGACATTGAAGTCTCGTTCTGGCATTGCAAGATTCCGGATGACTGCTGATTGATTGGTTGATTGATTTGTCGCTTTCACAGTTGACCGTGATGGTGAGTGATGTTCCAGATCTCTCTCCCGGAGTGACCTGCGCATTCGGAAACTTAACGGAGGTGCAGGGCCAAGTGTCTGGGAATCAAATCCTCTGTCTTTCACCATCACCGAAAGACGTGCCGCTGATACCAACCGATCAAGGTGAGCGCAGCTCGCCCCTTGCTCCTAGAACAACTCTGCATGCTCACCCTCTCCTCACCACACACACAACAGCCAGGGCTGCGCTATGAGAGCCTCGATTTGCAATCGCCACACACCCCTTCCTGACTTCAGTCAGTGTGAGCTGGTCCTGCAACCAGAACAGCAGAAACACGTTTACAGTGGTCAGAGCTTTGTGCCGGCTATCTGAATCGTGTTTCTCTTTGTTGGTTTTTCTCTGTTTCAGCCGTTCTTTTATTTCTGAGCGGTGTCCCATTTGGAATGCTTCCAGAGAAAGGTCCCTCCCCTCCTCCCCTTTGCCCGTTCCTCTCCCTGTCTAAAAAAGGCAAAGAAAATCCTCTTCACATGCCTCGCTCCTGATGAATAGAAGCAGCCCTCAGCCTTCTCCCAGTCCACTGTGTACATACAGCTGACATTCACTGCGTGTAATTGCCCCCTGCACTCCCGACTTTATTAACCCCTATGTGGATGGCAGGCTCCCAAGCTAGCATGATCCAGTCTGCAATTGAACCCATATAAGGACCCAGACAGCCCAAAAAAAAACCCTCTGATTGCTATATTAGACAGCTGTAAATTGCAAAATAAATAATGTATTTGCACTTGACCTGAAGTCATTGCAATATGTACAGAATGTGCACCTCTTCACAGCTGTATTTGAAATGGAAATCAGTGCTGGGTGGCTATTGTATTGCATTTGCCTGCAGCAACTGAGTGCATTGATCCCTAATTTACTGTCCTTCTTGAAGCAGTATATGAAAGTATTGAATGAAAAAGGTGGTTGTCAGTTGCTGTATGTGGCTCCCAGTCAGTGCCTATATAACGAAGTACAGCCTAATTTAAAGACGTATAATTACAGGGTACTGTATGTTTTTTTGACAGAAATCTAGTATCCGTTCATTACCCAGGGATGAATATGGGGAGTCTTTCAGTCTCCAGTCTCGACAGCACCTGACAAGCCCTCTATTTCCATGAGCGAAGCAATGGGATTTGAAGTCTGAGCCGCTCCAGAATTACCTCCCCCCCGAGGATGCAAGTGATATAATGTTAACTGAAAAGTGAAGTCGATCTGAGCAGTAGTTTGATTACTGCATTCCCAGCGTAACCAGGAAAATAACCCTGCTATTGAGACTAAACACTCCAGCGCCTTCCTCCACAGACCAGACAAAGTCACACACGTTTGCAAGAGCTGGGGACTTCAAAAGCCCTAGTCTGTTCTGATCAGAGCTGATTGAACTGAGATTGCTCGCTGACCAGATTGGCAATAATTACAGTACATTTCTGAGATATAATTTGGTGCTGATTCTGGTTTCTATTACATGATGTGTTGCTACAGTTCCAGCCATTATTAACTATGATCAGAACTCTCTGTCAGCTGCCCTGTTTGATATATTGCTTCAAGCAAACATCTGTTTTGACGAGGCTGGAAGCAGGTTGGAACACGGCACCATTGTTAAGTGTTTCTCCTGACTCCCAGATTTAGACTGAACCGAAGGCCAGATCCACTTGGATAGCATCGCAGAACAACACAAGGCGATTCTCCATCCTGCTGGCTTTCTCCCTGCCCTCCTGACACCACCAAGCTGCCCACTCCTTGCAGTCTGTTCACAGTAGCACATGCCCATGTGTGTGTGGTGGGGGGGCTCTCTTCCCTGCCTCAAAGCTCTCACTTAATAGGAATTAATAGGCCTTCGTTTTCTGAAGGTCACGCTCTGAGAACCTCAGACCTGTTTCTGCTGGATTGAGGTGTTGGCTGTCCAGCTGTCCCGCCCCAGTGTGGTCAGTCCTGGTGGTGTTGGTACTGGTGCTTGTAGTCATACGCCTGCACAGACCCCTGGCCGGACAGCTGGCTCTTGCTTCCAGGGAGCGCCTTCTGTTCTCTTTCCATCCTTCCAGCAAAAACTGCACAAAACACACAGAACAACACACATTTATCAAGGCACTTACATAAAAAATCAATCTGTGCACTTTGTTTTATTTAACTTTACGAAACAATTAACACACACTTGTGAGGTTAATTTATAAATTTATTTATTTATTTTAACTAGTTATGTAACATGGAGCAGTTTTGGTTTTTCTTTCTAAAAAGAATGAATATTGGTTTTTCAGTGGGCACAGTTTAATTCAACATTGGGTTCTGATTGAGAACTGAGCAGGCTGTTGAGCAGTGCAGCATGTCCTTGGTGTTGGTGTTGCCAAGGCTGCACTGTCAGTGAACTCCTCAATAGCATTGTTACCTCGCTTGGGTGGGAGTCCAGCGCATTGCGTCAGTGAATTGGCTGGAGAAGCAGAGTTTGCTGCCCGCTGCCCAGCGAGTAGTGGGAGACAAGACACCAGGAGCATATGGCCTTGGATTTAACCCTTTCTGCTCCTCTGTATTGCTCTCAGAACAAAGATGGGCATCTCTGCTGCGAACAGGTCCATTTTTAAACCAGTTTTAATTTATGTTTTGGTAGCAAAGATCTGGTACCAAGAGATGTAATTCCAGAAAAGAAAGCCCATAGATATACTGAACGCAGCATGCAAAAAAAAAAAAAAAAAAAACGCACACGAAAAACTACTGACACTAAAGCAAAAACAAACCTGGAAATGTGTTATTTCTGTTCCTTGCTCTTCAAGGTAAAGTGAAAACCAGTACTGGTAATGCACTTCACAGGTGCGGTGCACAAGCTACTATTGGATATCCACTGGGGAACAGGCTACAAGCTGAAACTGCACAGTCAGTGTAAACATCCACTTGCAGCCTGTGCACGTAACTGTGTTCTGAGAGAGTCTGCACTGCACCTCACCTGAAGTGTACAGCATGGTGTGAATTGATGTTGATGGTTTCATTCTACTCTGACGCTCCTACCTGTGAGATCTAGGCAAATTAGATCACCTCAGCCCAGTCGCTTTCTCTTATTTGATAAATAAGAGAACACATAAACGTACATCTAGATCCCTGCCCATCTCACACAATTCTAAAGAACTTTTACAGCACGTGATGTTTTCCCTCCCGTTTCAGAACACACACCACAATCTTAGATGCAGAGGGCCACATGCGTATTCCCTAGCAGGCTGCCTCTGGGAGTGCATTGATGACAGCATTGCTGACCCTTTTTGTCCTCTCTGCTTTGCTTTCCAGACTGGGTTGGAGTTGAACTCCGGTTGAATTCCAAGGAGACGGGAGAGATGTTCGCCAGCACTGAGTTCAAATTCTACAACTGTAGCGTCCACACACTGTAAGCATCCCGGTCGGGTCTCCCAGGATCCTCCTCTCTGTCCTGCTTTCTCATCAAACCTTCAGCTGCCGTTGCAAATTAAGTTTGAACACGTTAGTTACAGCGTTTAGATAACTGCAGCTTTTTTTTTGCATTACGAAACCCCAAATGGGACAGAATTAATTAGAGTAGGTTTGTGCAAACAAGAATGTCTGCAGCCATGGATTTAACCTTTAGACGGCTAATGTAACTGTGTCCTTTTGAGCCTGATCCCTCCTTAATTAAAAGTAGCATTATTTAATGAATGCACTTACTAATAAATCGCTGCAGCTGTGGGGTAAATGTTTGATGTGATGTGGGAAACTGTTAGAGGTTTTGACACAAAATCTCTCCACAGATTTAGGCAGAGACCTCCAGAGTTCTGTAGCTTGCCAATGTAATTCAAATGATCTTACTCTCACTGTTTATTAAGCCTAAAAGTTTAAAACCCCTTCATTACCAGCTGTTTGAAATCTATTTACAATGTGTAAGACAGGCTCATCGCTCTAATGTTATAAATATATCATTATAAACATTGACACATCATTTAATGAAGCCTTGCAGCGGTATCCAGGAACCCACAAGCAGTTGTTTCTTCTTTTTCTCTTTTCAAATTGCTGCACTGGGCACACAAACTGCAGTGATTCAGCATTTTAGCCCAGCATCTGTCCCAGGAAACCTTGGAGGCTGAGGGCTGCGTGGAACTAGACCGCGTTTACAGCCTCTCTGCGGTTACGGCTTGATGGGCCGAGTTGTCTGTCTATATTAAATAATTAATTGAAGAAATGCACTGCAGAAACCTGCCCCCTGCTCAGATCTAGTGTTTATTGGAGGATAGTTAAAGTTAATAAGAAATAATAATACAAGAAGCCATTTGAAAAACTCTTTTATGATCTGATCTTGACCAGGGTTTGAACATTCTTGTAGGTTTTATTTATTTTTTTTTTTTATGTTATTATTTTGGTGAAAGCATCATTAGTTTGTCAGCACTCTAGCTGTGTGCTGGGGGTGTTGACTGAGCGACTCTCCTTATCTCTGCAGGTGCCTGTCCTGTGTGAACAGTGCCTTCCACTGCCACTGGTGTAAATACCGCAACCTGTGCACCCACGACCCCACCAGCTGCTCCTTCCAGGAGGGCAGAGTTAATGCCTCAGAGGTAACCATTGCTCCTCCACTCTCTCCTGGTCTGTCTCTGGCTGTTTCTCTCTCTCCATCTGGCTGTTTCTCTCTTGGTCTGTCTCTCTGGCTCTCCCTCTGTCGGTCCCTTGCTACAGTATATATATAAAGATATCAGTCAGTGTCTATATACCTATGTAACTGTGTGTCTCTCATATATTTCTGTGGTTGTTGGTCTCTGCAGTGCGTATCCATTTATCTGTGCAGCAGCAGTGTTGTAAGTTCTATCTCAGTTTAATTCTGTGCATCCCTCTCCCTCTCTCTTGGCAAGAATGCTTGGTAATAAAGAGCCCCTCGTCAGCTTCCTCTCACAGATCGAAGGTGCTTTTAACCGGCTGACACTGTTCCCGCAACACCGTTTCTAAGCATGCATGATTCAGGAAGAAGGTGGCGATTAGGCATTCATTTATAATCATGTGAAAATAACGAGGAATGTACTGCCTGGCTGATCTGAAATAAACCTGATCGCTTGTTAGGAGGGAGGAGCAAGCAGGAGAGCTACCATAGGGATGGGCATTGGCTACAACCAATTGAGAGGGGTCCTGGAGAAACTGATACCAAAGTAGGAAAGGCTCATCTAGTGTTCATTGTTTCTGGTATCTGCCTGTCAATGTACTTTTTTTGTTTCACTCTTTCTTTTTTTTTCGGGGGAGGGGGATGGGGGGAAGTATTGCAGATCAAATCTATAATGAGTTTCAGAGGCGCTCCGAGGAATTCATTATTGAAACGCACACGACTGCCTTTTGGGCAGATGCAGCACCACTGCTCTGGAGGTACCGGAGAGCGTGGTTTGCTCTCTGCCTCACACCCCCTCGTCTGTCTGCAGGACTGCCCACAACTGGTGTCTTTAGAGCAGATCCTGATCCCGGTGGGCGAGGTGAAGCCCATCACACTGAAGGCACGGAACCTGCCCCAGCCGCAGTCCGGCCAGCGGGGCTACGAGTGTGTACTGGACATACAGGGGACCAGCCACCGCGTCCCCGCACTGCGCTTCAACAGCTCCAGCGTGCAGTGCCAGAACAGCTCGGTACGTGAGCATCCCCACACCTTCAGCACTGAGGGCTCCTCTACACCTCAGCACTGAGAAGTATCACTAGGGTCAATCCTGCAGCTCCAGAGTGCCAGAACACGCCAGTCAGGCCCTGTGCACATTCACAGCGATGGCCAAAAGTTTTGCATCACTTAAAATGTTAGGATTGACACATATATATATATATAATTTAGATAATTTATTTAAGATAATGTAATCAAAGAAACTACAACATGATATTGCAAAAGTCTACCGGAAGCCAGAATAGTGGTGTTAGAGTTCGAAATGTCGCATTTGTCAGCTTTTCATTAAGCATATGGAAAATTACAATGCGGTATGTAATTCAATATGTTAACGTAACATTATTCAGCAGGTTTCCTTTGACTTTCTGAAGCAAAATGGGGCCATTCTATAGACTGGTGCTAATCTTTTGGCCATGGCTATGTATTCAGGAGCAGCTTGGTACACCCACACTCATTTATTTAATTGCATGAATGATTGATTGATTAATAAGATAAGCAATAACACATATAAAAGAGCATCCAGTTAGTGCTTTCCATTGTTTTTCCATTCAGTACACTTATGACGGGATGGACATCAGTGACCTGGCGGTGGATTTCTCTGTGGTGTGGAATGGAAATTTCATCATTGACAATCCAGAGACTATTAAAGGTAACTGCTTGCATCTACCTGTGTCTCCTTGCTCCTAAACAGCATCGTAACTTCACATTGCAAAGTGTTCATATGGATTAAATCTTACTGAATTAATTTGTGGATTTTACATAGAACCCTGATTATTGCCCGTTTGTTATATTGATGCAACTCCCCCTTCCCCTAGTGCACCTGTACAAGTGTGCAGCCCAGCGGGAGAGCTGTGGACTGTGCCTGAAAGCTGAGAGGAAGTTCGAGTGTGGCTGGTGCAGTGGGGAGGGACGGTGTACCTTGCGCCAACACTGCACACCACTTGCCAACCAGTGGCTGGACCTGTCCAGCAAGAACGTCAAGTGTACGAACCCCCGGATCACGGAGGTGAGCCACCACTCCCAGCATGAACCATGCACTGTCCGGGAGCTCACGGCTTCTCACTCGTGGCTCCTGTCCAGTCCAGGACCTGGTTCTAACCACAGCCTTAATCAGCTGAACAGTGTAGTGTCTTGATCCAGCGAGGTCTTTAATTGTTTGATAGAAACTATGTGTCTGATCAAGTTATTAAGGGCCCGATCGGAACAAGGTTAGGAATGGTGTGTTCCACTGCTGTAGCTTTATCAGCAGCCTTAACAAACAGAACAAAAACTTTGGCTATGAAGTCTACATTACTGTTGTTTGTTTATTTATTTATTGGTGGATTTTAATAAGCTTTGTCTCATTGGGAATGAACCCGTGTCTTAGTCAGCTGTCTGATACTAATGTTTCTTTGGTTGTTTTTGTTTTTTTAAATCAATAAACACATAAGGCACATCATGTTGGTTTTGAAACCGCAGTTGATATACGTGGGAGTCAATGCTTAAGTAAGCAGTGTAGTCTGCTCCGAAGGCTACAAGGCCGTGTGAATGTGGCTGTAGGGAAAGCAACTCAACCCTGGACTGCTGCAGGGTGTGTGGGGGCGGGGCTGTGCTCCGCAGTACTGTGTGTGTCAGGGCGCTGGGTGTCAACACCACGTATGAACTGAACAGTGCTGACGTCTTAACACAGCTTACAAAACGCTCTCTTTTGTCTGTATCTAGTACATGTAAAATTGTTTCAGACTTGAAAGTATCTTCGAGATAAGGTTACCACATGACTCCATGTACACCAGGACAGTTTGTATCTGTTCAGGCTTTTCAATTCGCATCGCAAAGCATTCTGGTATGTTTTACCTGTCTCGGGTACCTTTCACAGCAAGACTACACTTACCAGAATGCACTGGGGTGTGAGCTGAACTGTCCTAAGCTGTCCTAGTGTACATGGACTCATATGGTAACCATAGTTTGATACCCCTGTCTCCTTTGATAACAACTCCTAATCCAGCCTCAAACAGCTCCTTATATTAATGCAACTTAGAGAGTCCGTCATAAAGATCACTCTGTCTTTTTGAATTTTATTAAGACCTGTTATTGATTTAAGAACACCCTTTGTATTTAATTTTTCTCTCGCCATATAAAAAAAAAAAGTGGTTGCACTTTGTAATAATCTGTAATTTGTTTCCTGTAATGGTGCCCAAGTTGCACTCGGACATTGTATCCGTTACATTTGGTAACACACCACTGCACTGTGTTTAACCTGGGCTCCGAGAGCACTTGATCGATCGTATATTATTGGTGTTTAATGGTTGTTCTCTCTTTCATTTTCCCTGCTGGTTTCTGCGCCCCAGTGCACATGTGCTAATTAAAAACGGTAAGGTAATTTAGCTCGTAATTGATTCGCAGGTTTATATCACAGGCTGAGTTCGAGTCCTACAGGAGATGACTCTTGTCTTCTCCCATCCTCCTCCCACACTCTCTCTCCCTCACTTTGCTAATGATGTGCCCACGAGGGCAGGACAGTAATCCCCGATCATTCAGTGCTCATCCACAGACACCAGGACCACAGCTTTACAAGGGCATGCCGCACATCGTAGTTTAATGAACTGCTTGTTCACAGTCGTGGCTCACTCTGTTTAGACCGGAGAGCTACAGATCAACAGCTGCTGCACCCAGTCCATTTCTAATGTATTTGATAATATAGAAGTGAATTTAATTAAATTATATATTTTTAAAAACGACAGAAGCTTCCTATTATAAAATACAAAAAAAATGCGCAAGAGCAGAAGTCAACAAGACTTCAACAAGACTCAAAGGCGACAAACAACGAGTCCCGCTGAAACAGACTTTTCCACATGTCAAGGTAAGGATCAGCAAATTTAATTGAAAAATATAACCTTAAAAACTTAGAAACTGCAAATGTTAAAATGATTTAAGTTCACAGTGTTAAATGAGAACAATGAATTGCTGTTCAGTTACCTTTCGTCAAGTGTTTCAGTATCACACATATTTATCACCGTTCATTTCTATATTACCCCCCAATACCAGGGGAAGTGGATATTAATACTAATCTAAAAGTTTTAGACCAGGGAACTGTTTGGTGAAAGGTGTTTCCACAGCAATTCTCTTTTTGATAAGGACAAGTTTAAAATATGTTAAATATTTTCAATATATTGTGTATTTTATATATATATATATCAATCTCCGTTACTATATTAAGACCAAAACTGACTGAAACATGGATGCCTATTTCTTCTTCTTCTTCTTCTTCTTCTTCTTCTTCTTCTTCTTCTTCTTCTTCTTCTTCTTCTTCTTCTTCTTATTATTATTATTATTATTATTATTATTATTATTATTATTATTATTATTATTATTATTATTTATATTATTATTGTCACTGTAAGTCAGTTTCAGAAAAATATATAAACCATTAGTGTCTGATCTCATGCAGCTGCTTAAACTGTGTCTCTATACTCAGAGTTTAACACACATAGGTATACTTAACTTGCAAATGTTACAATTATTGAGGTTTACAGTGTTAAATGAGGACAATTGGATTTAGTGTTTTGCCACAATATATAGTTTTAACCTATGATATTGTTTTGTTTCTGTTATTTGTCATTGCAGATAGTGTGAAGAAAATCCAGAAAAGCACAGAACTAGAGAGAGAGAGAGAGAGAGAGAGAGAGAGAGAGCGCGTTAGGTTCAACTGTAATTTTAAAGTGCCCTGGCAGAATAAAAATGAGTATGTAATAGTGTCTAATGTTGTTTATCATGTATATAATATACACTGTGTTTTAATATTTGAAAAAAACGTGCAAGTTACCTTGGATAAAGACAACAGCCCAGTGATGAAATAATAATGATCATGTATGTTTTATTCTTATTAAACTTCATAGTGTACCACCAGTGTCCATTGTTTGTTTGTTTGTTTGTTTATTTATTTATTTGTTTACATAAAGCTTAAAGTTCATATACAAAGTGTGGGTAATATAAATTACACTTAATACATATAAGCCAGATTTTAAAGATATTTTGTTACAGTCATTTAAGTGTTTATAAGAGTACAAAGATTTGTTTTCTTAGAGGAAATAAGCAGTTAGTACCTAAACTACAGAAATTAGAATGTGGCGCTCCCAGTCAATTTTGACTAAAATTAAGGTGAAATAAAGAGAGATAGACGTACCATCAATTCCCAGTTGTTCTGCTATTCCTTGACATGTGGAGATCTTCTTTTTATTGTCTTTATAGCGACGCTGACAGGCTGGCAGCCACTGCCTTTGACCTTATTTCTGTTTGGTCCATTGCGACGCAAACAATGTATTTCTGTATTTGCTCGCTTCGCTTGCGTTGTGCATTACTCCATTTAAATCAATAGTTTTAATTAGTTTTGATTGGCAAGCTCGCGTCCGGTGTGCATAGCTCTTTAACGTGCAAGCCCGTGCCCACTGACGCGTTTGAACTGGCATATTTGTATGTTGCAGAGCTGCGCTTACACTCCGATTTTTAAGAATGTGTTTGTTAACCTTTATGTATTTAGCTAAAGCTGGACTTTTTGTTGTTAAATCTAGAAAAAAAATACGCGATTTACATTAAATCAGGGAAAAGGATGCCTGTTAAAACATTAGGGTTCCTTTTTACACTTGTCACCACTGTTCACCACGGTTTCACTGACACACTCGCAAATTTAAACATAATTTCTCTGGTTCTACAAGTACTAAAGTGATCATCAACAGCTCATTTGAAAGGTAGGAACTTGGCCTAATTATTTGTCATTTATGTATTTATTTAAAATGCTATATCCTTAAAAAAAATAAATAAAATAACTCCCTTTTTTTAAGCATAACTACCCCCTTTTGTCTTAGAATCTCGCTCAGTGAAACTTTGCTGCCCGTTGCAAAGATCACACGCTTGGTTACAGCACCCATCCCCAGTGCCCCGTAATTGTCCCTGCGGGTCCCTGTCTGTGTGTTCATCAGCAGTTCTAGTTCATGATGTGTGAACTTTCAGTGCCAGTGTAATAGGGAGAGGACCAGTGCTAAGCATGAAGCGTTAATGCAAGCTCTCTGTCTGCTAAAGGATCGCTCTGTTTTGCGTTTTTTTTTTTTTTTTTTGTACAACTAAATTAAATGATACCTAGCGTGAGTCCCAACGTTCCATTGAAGTTTTATTATCACTTAGAGAAAAAAAATAAAACGTGTTAGTGAATGATTGAGTGGAACACAGAACAGAGAGAGAAGGAGCACTAAAAATGATGGCACTGCAAGTGCTTGCTTGCAGGATCGTGGGCACGTACACAGTAGCTTTATTTGGTATGAATGGGTGTGTTTGTACTGTGGGTAGATGGAGAGGGTTAAGGTGTGAGGATATGTGCCAGGGTGCAATCTTCACTACTGAAGCAGACTACATTCATCAAACGAGAGTGTTAAGAATTTTGAAAACCATTTACCTCATCGCACTGCAGACTGTGTTTAAAAACCACTGCCCCCAGCGAGCCAGACTCAATTTGTACTTGTTTTTGTGTCATGAAAATCCCACTTTCTTTTTCAGGAAACACTACATGATGAATTATGAAATTGAATTGTAGGTTACCATTACTGGAATCATTCATAGGGATCCTGCATCTCGACATGTTGTATGTATTTAAAAAAATAATGAATGTTATGCATTTTTTATATTTCAGTTAAATGATTATTTTCATAAGGTCACATGAATATTAAAGCTGCGTAAACCCCCAGTAGGACTGGCAATCATATTAAATAAAGCTTGTAATGAAATATGTATTTAAAAGGCATGTGACTGCAAATGATACAGGCTTGAAAACCACTCTCCTGCCTGCAGTTTGTCAGCTTTGCAGCAAAGCACAGGGGAGCATTCACAGCAACTGTGGCTAACCATTCCCATTAAAAGGAAAAAAGATATAGCGGAAAAATATGGGCTCAAGAGATGGGTGCACGCATCCCCAAATTTCCATTATAGGGGGAAAACTGCTGGTGTCTGATATTCGATTTAATTTATTTGCAAGATTTATTTATATAGCATCAGCTGGAACAAACTGCTAAAGGGGGTCAGTGTCGCAGAGAATAACAGTCAGTCTGGAGAGGAAATAATTGTATTTGTGAAGAGCAGCTGAGAGAGAGGGAGGGGGAGAGAGAAACATAGAGAGGAGAGGGGGGTAGAGAAAGGAGACGGAGAGGGGGAGAGAGAAAGAGGGGAGAGATAGGGAGGAGAGAGACAAAGAGAGAGAGAAAGAAGGGAGCGAGAGAGATGGATACATTTCCTGCCCCTACTGAGATCAGCCTCTCTTTCTTTTTTTCTGTCACTCCCTAGATAAAGTTGATTAATCTCATGGATGAGATCTGAGAGTGTCTAAAGCGCTGGAGGCCAGTACAGGCTGATGAGTCAAGCTCTTAGTTAGCAGTGTTAGCTTATGAGGTGTCTCTACACCGTTAGAGGTGACTGGTTCAGTCTCACGTCGGCCATCAGATTGGATTTTCCCTGTAAGAACTGTGCCATAATTAAAGCATTTGACCACCAGGTGGCACTGTGCTTTACGCAAGAATCCCAATGGATGGATTACTGTGTATAAGATCAAACATTCATGCAATACAGTGTTTTATTATCTTATATAACAGAATGTAGCTGATGGTTTTGAAATAGAATATAATTATTATTAATGGCCTAATATCTACCATATCATGCCTTATAACTAGAGCTTCTGTTTTTCAGTTTTTATTAATTTCATTTTTCGGTGCTTATTTTTAGTATTTTCGAGTTTTATGTAAATTGTTGGTTTTTTTGGGGGGGCGGGGGGGGGGGTTACTTTCCAAAATGCTTGAGCATTTTTTTCTGTCAAAATATGTATAGTAACTCGACAGTACTTGCACACTTAAATTGTACCTTCTTTCCTTTGCTGTCTTCCACAATGAAATCCAAGTATTTTTACTGTAATACAGCTTTAAATCCAGCTAACAAGCCTCCATCCTGATTGTAGTCTTGTTTTAAATATGTCTTCCACAACAAAATCCCTCTGGTCATGGGCACATTCTTCTGGGGTTTTTGTGTGGAGGCATTTTTGTACATTTCGCCACAATTCTGTTTTAAATCCTCTGTATCTTAACTGTAATACAGCTTTAAATCTCGCTAACAAGCCCCCATTCCTGATTGTAGTCTCATTTTAAATCTTGCAAGCAGAGTCTCCAATCGAAATGTAGGAATGTGCTGTCACTCAGTAGTTGGGGCGGGTTTAAAATATTCAGAACGAGTCAATGATAGATACAAGTCAGGAAGGCGGGTCACTGCCCAGCAGCACTGGGAAATGTATTTATTATTATTTTTGTAGTAGGTTTTATTTTTTAATGGGAAAAGGGTAAAGTCAACATGAGTTGATTAACCATTTCCTCAGTTTTGTTTTCCAGTGTTTACTGGCAGTCCACCGATGTCATTTTTTTTTTTTGTTATCCAGGGTGGTTTAGAAATTTGGAAATGTCACATTTAGCAGGTTTAATCAGTTAAAACCGGGAATCAGAATCCCTGTTTATAACGCACTGATGAGTGCAGTATTGATTGTGTTGATCCTAAACTAAAGTATGAGCTATTGTGTTTTCGGTTCTGTCTTTTTAAACCATTTTAGTATTCTACCCACTTTCTGCATGCAAGGCACAACCAGCACAAGTGCCGTTCTGCAGAGCGAACGCTAACGAAAAGAGAGAGAGCCACTCAGAGATGCACAAGAACAGCAGCCTCAAGTTAAAAGGTTGATTCATTAAACAGCAGTTAAAAGCACTGCAAGGATGAAGTGCAAGATTATCCATCAGCAGGTAAAATAGAAATCAATTTGTGTATGAACCTCAGGCAGGGCTGCACCATCCCAAAGTTAACATGCAGAGTGCTTAGGAGGGAAGTGGGAGCATCATTGGATCTCCTGCTACAGCTCACTGCCTCTCAGCATTACTGTTATCAGGGAGAGTAACTGAAACAGCCATTAAAGATTATAGGCAGAAAAATTCCATCCTTGTGGAATAAACACTGGGCTGTATCATTATAATTCCTTCATGATTATCGCCTCTGATTACTTCAGAGTGTTCACCAGCATCACTTTTGAGCAACAGCTGTAATTTGTGTACAGGTCTTGGATACGGAATTATCTCTTAGCTGTCCTGGATTTGAGAAAGTCTCTGAAGTGTAATGCAAATCATTTTATTTTGTAGCGCAGCAGTAATATTAGGAGGAGCAAATACTTCCCAAATTCACTGATGCAGTGTAAGGTTAAATATGTAGGTCAGCCGTTACCTGAGGGATCATTTCAGGTAACCCAGTCCACCCACTTCCTGATATTGTAAATGCAGTGGGGTTAGAACTTTTGCAAACAGCTACCCACAGTGGTAAGCTGCTGTGGCAGGCAGAATGAAACTTCTCGTGGAAGTGTTTCACCTACAGAGAAAAGGATTACATTGCATGCCCAGAATCTGAGTGTGCAAAAAAAAGAAGAGGTAGACCACAATCGTATTGACCACTGCACATGTTTGTCAAAGAAGCCCCAAAGACCATCGTGCGTTAGAATGCAAGAGACTTCGATCATCTGGACTGGAAAACACTTGGAAGCAGCAGTCTTGCATCTGTGTCACTTCTCTTACAGTCAAAGAGTATGCACCTGACTTTGTGTGAGTGCCAATGCACACAGATCACAATGCAAACTCCCTCCATTGTGGCTACTATGTGTTGAGGGGTGCCTGTTTATTTCTTGTGACACCACAGATATTTTTAGACTGACGTCTTTCCTCTACAGTTTAACTATCTCTTCCATTCCCGGGCAGTACTGAAACATTTATTCTGGCCCTTGGGCTCAGCAATGGGAGTTACTCGACGCAGTAAGCAATTAATGTCCACTAAATCTAGGTTACAATGTGGCACTGCCGTTAGGCACAGAGGCAGCGTAGGGAAATTAAACAGTCTTTATTTTTACATTATAGAATAGTTATTTGAATGACAGACCGATAAACAAGGATTGGTGTCTGGTGCAGTACAGCACAGTATTTTATTTTTTGATGTAAGTATTTAATGAAACAAAGCCTGGATTCTGTACATTGGCATCTTCATTACACGCACAGAGTAACATAAATACACAAACGCAATACACACTCATAGGGAGCATGGTGACATGGAGGATTGCCATGGAGGTTCTTGTGATTTGTAAAGCAATAGCCAAGGTCACGCTGTGTACCCGTATTGTGTTTTATTAGAAGGTGGCAATTGTAGGTGGTAATTTAATCCCTGTTAGATATATTGTGTGTGGGAGTAGGTTTAGAAACTGCAGGAGGCTGTTAAGAATGCTTGCAGAAGCCAGTGATGGCGTTGTGATTTAGATAATACTGCTTTCTGTAGTACACCGACATACGGTACAACTGGATTGAAACCCTAGTTATGGTATCGACCTACTGTGCCGACAGCAGGCATGCAGTACGAGCTCTGGAGCTATTCCAGGAAGCAAACACGAAAATGTCATTCTGTTTGAGGTGGCCAGAATAACTGCCAGTGTCTGCAGGGTTTTTCAGCAGTGGTGCTAAAGCTGGTTATATGATACTCCAGCGGCCTCAATGGCAGGGAGCATTGGGAGAGGTGCTGTCCTGTGGCTGGGTGTTGAAACCAGGGTTCTGTCTACCATGTGGATGTGAAAGATCTTGAGGTCACTTTGCATTAAGAATAGTGGTGCTATGTCAGTGACTGTATCTCTATCTCAGTACTGGTCAATACATTCTCAGACAAGTGGGTGGGAAAGACCTCCATGAGGACATCTCAGTAGACCTTGCCAGCTCAATACAGCCTCAAAAAAAGCCATACTGTACATGAAGCCGTAATCAATGCTGTGTTCCCAGCTTTGCCCCATGGTGTAGTGAATTCTGAGTTGGAGAGTGACGCTGTCTGTCTCTCCCTGTCCAGGTGACCCCGGTGGCCGGTCCTCCCGAAGGAGGGACACGTGTCACGATCCACGGAGTCAACCTGGGCCTGGACTTCTCCGAGATCATCCACAACGTGCAGGTGGCCGGCGTGCGGTGCAGCCCCCTACAGGACGGATACATCATTGCAGAACAGTGAGTTACCTGTTACTAGTAGTAATATTTATTAGTCTGGCTCCTGATAAACTCTTTCAACACAGCAGACCTGTACAGTGGTAGCCAAACATTTTCACCTAGAATTTTGGCCATTGCTGAATATCATCTAGAATTTTAGGATTGAGATATAATAAAAAAAAAAAAAATATGAACATAATTTAACATCATGTAATCAAAGAAACTACAAAATGATATCGCAAAAGTCTATCGGAAGCCATAATAGTAGTACAGTATTTCATGTTAGATTTGGAAATGTCACATTTTTCATTTTTTGTCAGTTTTTCATTGTGTATGGAAAACTACAAAGCGGTATGTAATTCAATATATTAACGTAACATTATTCAGCAGACTTCATTCGACTTTATGAAGCAAAATGAGTTAATTCTACAGGGTGATGCGAATAGGTCTAGTTAAAAAAAATACCTACAAAAATGCAGACCACTTTTATATACCCATTGCTTTGCCATTTGAAAATGCTGAAACTGTGTGACTAGTGTGAGCATTTTATCTTCGGGTTATTCTAATGTAAAGTTCATTTCTGGGTGAAAAGAAATACTGTCTTTGATCATGCGTTCAGCACTGTTAGAAGTGTTCTGAAGGAACGCTTTTGTTCTGACCTGCTGTCGCTTCCCTATCCACTCCATCAGAGCCCGGTACTGCGTTGTACTCCCAAAAACTAGTACAATGTATAAGTTGCCTCGAGGCAGAGTCCCAGGGACGAACCCGATACAGCAGAATTACCAGGCAGTGGTACGGGGGCCAGACCTCCTGGTTTTAACAGACAGTCCCCTTTTCCCATCAACGGTCTGCAACAGCAATTAAACAATCACCAATCATGCTTCCAGAATAATATTCTTTCATTTACTGTACTAAATTAAAAGTATGCAAAATGAGGCTAACAATAGCAGTACATGTGGTTATCCCCTAGAGAAGGATTCAGTCCCTGCAGTGCTGTGTGTGTGTGTGTGTGGCGCTGGGATTGCTTTGAAAGACACATCTGTCTATTTGAGCACACTAACCTTCTTGCATTGTAGTGTATGCAATCGTTTATATTTCTAACATGCATAAATGATGACAAATACACAGTGGAAAGGGAGAGATATACTGAACCAGGGAGCTGACTCAGCAACCCCCCCTCCCTCAAATGAAAGCTGTTTTGTCTTTTTTCACTAATTGGTGAACATGTTTGCCTTTTTAGTGCAACTAGAATTCAGGACTAGAGCTGCTAATCACTCTGATTTGTTTGTTTTCTGAGTGGAAACAAAGAACATTCCTAATTGGATCAGGTCAGGAGTTGAACTAAAGTGAAGCTCAGAAGAAAAAAAAACTGCATTAAACTGCAGCTTGAAAATGTAATAGAGCCAGCTGTTATGCAGCAGCACTGTACAGATGTTTTAATTGCAGATGCTAGACCGCAGCTGTAATTGCAATGACCTCACTTCTCAATGCAGTATTAGTGTGCTACTACTTCTATTTGCTTAATTTAACACACTTTTTAATTTGGGATACACAAACTAACAAAGCCACTCAGCGTCTTACAGGTGCAGTTAAATAAAAGAGCAGGGGTATTGTTTTAAAGACAGAAGCGTGCTGAGAGGCTTGCGTTCCAGGCTCAGAAGGCTGGTGTATGTAAATGGTTTCATAACAAATGAATTCCCTAACTAGCTATATAAAATACCTAGCTCCTGTCGGAAGTGTCAACATGACTATCTGGCACAGCAGCCTCAGCTTGGGCTAATTAAAACAAGTGAAACTCTTTGCCTTTTTTTAATTTTTCCGAAGGGAGTAAGTTTAGAAAAGAGGTTTCAGTGGACAGGGTCAGCTGCACTCTCAACATCTGTCAGCAGTTTTTTTTCAGCTTTTGAAATGTTTGGGAACAAAACATGAGAGAGCATAAGCACTTGAAGCTGGACTTAAAACCAAGCCTGGAAGCTGCAGGGAAATGTAAAACGAGATGACACTTCACCATAATGAAGTGCTGTTTCATTCACAGAACATAAATATGCAAAATGAGTTTGAGTAAGAAGTATAAGTCACACTCTGCACTGCCAGACAATATTGACCCTCGTTACTACTGGTTGAATCTCTTGTTGCTTTTAAATTAATATGATGGCTGGATCTGAATGGACTGGGATATAGACTTTGCCTAAAATCGCCATCCCATCTGTTGTCCGGATGCATTGCTTGTTTTCTGAGCCAGAAGGGAACAGAGGAGATCTATAGAAGTGAAATCAATATTCCTTGTGCACCTATTATTGCATTTGCATTCACATGCCCAGAGGCAACAATTATTTTGCATGTCAGTGAGGTCCGGGAGTAAGTGTTGGCAAGTTTCAGCAGGATAAAAATAATATTCGCAGTGAGTCAGACTATCAAAAGGAGTTCTGTATTGTATGAGAATATTTATAATTGCCAATTCACACCTATTTGATTGTCACCTTACATGCTTCAAAAGTAAAAATATAATTTTTTTTTTTTTTTTTTTATAGTTTTTATTTTATCTATTGTACAAAACAATAAACCCGCCTGGCAAATAGAAAGCCAAAGAAGGCCAACAGTGCTTTCTGAACAATGAAACATGGCCAGTGTTGGTTCAGCAGGTTGGTGACTGATTTAGATTTTGTCAAGCAACACTGTGTTTCAAAGCTGCATGCAAACACAGTCCGAGTTTCCATTATATCATGTGATAAATATACAGTAACAGATGTTTTCCTTTGTTATATTCTAGTAAGCACTGAAAACAATTAAGTTAAAATGCAATTTTGCTTGCTTGCTTTGCAATTGAATTGCCAGACAGAGCCTTAGAGCACGCTAGAGTTCACGCCAGGCAAAATTGCAAAGAAACATAATCATTTGTTTTCTGGTCCTTTTTTAAAATGCTGGTGTCGGCTACATGCCTTGGAGTACTCAATTACCACTGTCTATTTTCTTTATGAGCGTTCCTATTGCTTTAATGTGAACTAAGGGTTACCGGGCTGAGAGATCCAATTTCATTTGAATTGCCATGGAGCTCTGTGGGTAAGCACTGGACCTAATCAAGCGCGAGTATTTTAAATCTAATAACCAGCATGTGTGAATGAACACTGAGGCTTCCTACTGAAAGTCATTTGCAGACCCATCCCACGCATCTTCATACTTTAATGAGCAGAGACTTGAAGTGGGACCCTGGCGTTTGTTGTTTCTGCAAGTCCTTAAAGCATGTTGTAATCAAGACGGAAGCAAACAAGCAAACACTCCTGTCTAAGCAGCTGTGAATGTATTGCCATAAAACTGGCTTTCAGGTGAGACGTTGTTGTAAGTGACTCTGCAGCTGATGCATATTTCACACACCTTATTCTCGTATCTTGTAGAGCACTTTGTGATGGTGGTCCACTGTCTGAAGTCTGAAATTCATCACCTTTAGCCACTACCTGTTCAGAGTGGTGCTATTGAGATCTGCTGCTGATTTGAGGCCTGCTTGTGTGCAGTATAGCGAGTTTGGTGTGAATTTAGTGACATGCATTGTAGTCTATTGAATAGTCCAGTGTGGGGTTGAAAGAGAGAATGAACTTAGAAAGACAATACTGCTCCACACAAACCAACTCGACACTCACATTAACTCTGTCTTACCTGCTTGTTCAATGACGTCTTTAGTAGATAGGTGTTTTTAATGTTGATTTTAATATGCAATAATATATAGGGAACAAAATAAGTATTGCATGGTCTGTATTTGACCTTTTTAAGATAGTTTTTGCTTCTTCCAGGCTTCTAATAAACTGGTATTTCAAGTGTTTAGCAACCCTGGCAGCTGGTTTACATTGTTAATATTAAATCACTTTATTTGTTTCATCATGCATTTACTTTGTATTACCCAATCCCCTCTGTATAGGAGCCGGCCCTGTGTTGCCATGAGCAGCGCTCCTTCATGCAATATGGGTTTATGTAGAACCTTTCTAATTGAAATGCGCTGCATGCCACTGGCTGTAGGGGAAAATGTGTTAGTCGCGCATTGGCTCTGACAGCAGTTTAATCCGAGTAGGAGTGAATTCATTGGTTTTGCTGCAAAAAAAAGAATGTCAGGGGAAAAGTAGAAAACAGCCATGGAGAGTCAGGTGTGCAGCTAAATGGAAGACAGTTTTCAATGTTAATGTGTTTTGAGTGTCACGCACCCTATTGTTTTCACTTCTGGAGGAGGGTTCTTAATGCAAGGGCAGGTGATAGATCCCTGTAGGGTCACATTGACCCAAACCACCCCAGTTAAGTGTGTCATGGCTTGATTTCAGATATACAGTGCAGTACACCGTGTAGAATTGTGCTTTTAGCTCCACTGGATAAATACATTGCATTACTGTATTATAACTGCAGGTCAGCAGAATGAAATGGTACAGTAGGTGCATTATGACTAGGGCATGTGTTTTTCAGGTTTTATTAATTGTATTTTTCTGTGCTTAATTTTAGCTATTTTCGAGTTTTATGTAAATAGTTTTTAATTTGGGGCTTTCATTTTTGGTGTACTCTATGAAATTAGTGTTTTCGGTTACTTTACAAAATGCTAGAGCTTTTTTTCTGTCAAAATATGTATAGTAGTAACTCGACAGTACACACTTAAGTTGTACCTTCTTTCCTTTGCTGTCTTCCACAATGAAATCCCTCTGGTCACGGGCACATTCTCCTGCGGTTTTTGTGTGGAGGCATTTTTGTACATTTTGCCACAATTCCCTTGTATCTTAACTGTAATAAAGCTTTAAATCCCACCACCTCCATTCTTGATTGTAATCTCATTTTAAATCTCGCAAGCGGAGTCTCCAATCGAAACGTAGGAATGTGCTGTCACTCAGTAGTTGGGGCAGGTTAAAGTATTCAGAACGAATCAATGATAGATACAAGTCAGGAAGGCGGGACATTGCCCAGCAGCACTGGGAAATGTATTTATTATTATTTTTGTAGTAGGTTTTATTTTTTAGTGGGAAAAGGGTAAAGTCAATGTGAATTGATTAACCAGTTCCACAGTTTTTCCGGTGTTTATTGGCTATCCACCAATTTCATTTTTTTGTCGGGTTTTTGTCAGTTAAAACTGAAAATCAGAAGCCCTAATTATAGGCAAAACTTTGCAAATATCTTCCTAAAATTGAATTCTAATGTTTAGTTATGCGCTAGATAAATAATCTCCAACTGCTTTTTAAAGGTTTTTTTAGCCACAGTGAGCTGGGAATGTTTTGGACATATTTTGTTAAAATGAATGATTAGCCATAAAAAAAACTGCATTCCTACAGTACATAACACCTCCTTGTGTCATGCATTGTAATCGTCACACAGGTGGTGACAATTGGGTACGTTACTGGACTGCGCGCCAAAGGTCCACGCTTGGAGTGGAACACTCCCTACTTGTGACTCAGAAGTGCACTTAATAAGACCAGTAATAAGCACGGCTCCTGCTAATCGGGTTGATGATTGCTTACCCAGTTTATTACTCTCTGTTAGGAGCGATCAATAGCTGTCGTTTTTATGTTAGAACAATTGTTCTTTCCACCTGATGATTTGGTGAAATTTGATCAGGCCATCTGGTGACTTATCTGATACACTCTTATTGATCCCTCGGGCAGGTCAGTTTGGGCTTATCGTTAAGGTACAGTGGCTTGCGAAAGTATTGACCCCCCCTTGGCATTTTTCCTATTTTGTTGCCTTACAACCTGGAATTAAAATGGATTTTTTGGGGGTTTGTATCATTTGATTTACACAACATGCCTACCACTTTGAAGATGCAAAATATTTTTTATTGTGAAACAAACAAGAAATAAGACAAAAAAACAGAAAACTTGAGCGTGCATAAGTATTCACCCCCCCAAAGTCAATACTTTGTAGAGCCACCTTTTGCAGCAATTACAGCTGCAAGTCGCTTGGGGTATGTATCTAGAAGCTTGGCACATCTAGCCACTGGGATTTTTGCCCATTCTTCAAGGCAAAACTGCTCCAGCTCCTTCAAGTTGGATGGGTTCCGCTGGTGTACAGCAATCTTTAAGTCATACCACAGATTCTCAATTGGATTGAGGTCTGGGCTTTGACTAGGCCATTCCAAGACATTTAAATGTTTCCCCTTAAACCACTCGAGTGTTGCTTTAGCAGTATGCTTAGGGTCATTGTCCTGCTGGAAGGTGAACCTCCGTCCCAGTCTCAAATCTCTGGAAGACTGAAACAGGTTTCCCTCAAGAATCTCCCTGTATTTAGTGCCATCCATCATTCCTTCAATTCTGACCAGTTTCCCAGTCCCTGCCGATAAAAAACATCCCCACAGCATGATGCTGCCACCACCATGCTTCACTGTGGGGATGGTGTTCTCGGGGTGATTAGAGGTGTTGGGTTTGCGCCAGACATAGCGTTTTCCTTGATGGCCAAAAAGCTCAATTTTAGTCTCATCTGACCAGAGTACCTTCTTCCATATGTTTGGGGAGTCTCCCACATGCCTTTTGGCAAACACCAAACGTGTTTGCTTATTTTTTTCTTTAGCAATGGCTTTTTTCTGGCCACTCTTCCATAAAGCCCAGCTCTGTGGAGCGTACGGCTTAAAGTGGTCCTATGGACAGATACTCCAATCTCCGCTGTCGAGCTTTGCAGCTCCTTCAGGGTTATCTTTGGTCTCTTTGTTGCCTCTCTGATTAATGCCCTCCTTGCCTGGTCCATGAGTTTTGGTGGGCGGCCCTCTCTTGCCAGGTTTGTTGTGGTGTCATATTCTTTCCATTTTTTAATAATGGCTTTAATGGTGCTCCATGGGGTGTTCAAAGTTTTGGATATTTTTTTATAACCCAACCGTGATCTGTACTTCTCCACAACTTTGTCCCTGACCTGTTTGGAGAGCTCCTTGGTCTTCATGGTGCCGCTTGCTTGGTGGTGCCCCTTGCTTAGTGGTGTTCCAGACTCTGGGGCCATTCAGAACAGGTGTATATATACTGAGATCATGTGACAGATCATGTGACACTTAGATTGCACACAGGTGGACTTTATTTCACTAATTATGTGACTTCTGAAGGTAATTGGTTGCACCAGATCTTATTTAGAGGCTTAATAGCAAAGGGGATGAATACATATGCACGCACCACTTTTCCGTTATTTTTTTAGAATTTTTTTAAACAAGTTATTTTTTTCATTTCACTTCACCAATTTGGACTATTTTGTGTATGTCCATTACATGAAATCCAAATAAAAATCAATTTTAATTCCAGGTTGTAAGGCAACAAAATAGGAAAAATGCCAAGGGGGGGTCAATACTTTTGCAAGCCACTGTTTGTCACGGCGTGATATCTTACTGTATCTATGCCAACAGGACATCGTGGTTACCCTTTCAAATGTAGCCCCCTAATGCTCACCAGTGCGTCGGTGCAACAGTGTTTGTCAACCTCAAAAGCTCATTCAGTCATCGCATGAGCGCCTTTCTTTGTGTACGACCTGTGTAGGAACTGTTTTTTTTTTTTTTTATTTGTGTCTGAACATGCATATTCTCAGAGTTATGTGCAGGTTAGCCCACACACTTCAGTGACTCATGCTTTCATTTAAATTCATCCATTAATGTACTGGATTTACTTATACCTGCTGTTCACCTCACATGAGGTCACGCCTCGCCCTGTAGCCTTGAGAACCTGGCGCTGCTCCTGAGCCCGCAGTGACCCCGCTCTTCTATCTCTTGCAGGATCGTGTGTGAGATGGAGCCGGCCCGGCCACAGATGTCATCCGGATCAGTTGATCTTTGCATTGGGGAGTGCAAACCAGAGCTGAAGACCAAATCCACGCAGCTCTATACGTTCGTGGTGAGTGTTGATAACCTGACCTATTTACAGAGGGAAATATTTTCCATCCTGGAATCTCTCAGATGCCTTTAATTTCTTTCAGAGATAGAGGCATGCTTTCCACCCCCCCAAAAGCGAAACTGATCTTTGAATGCCGACATTAGCGATACAAAACATTTAGAGTTACGGCTACTCTAATGTGGAAATGTTGCAAAGCAAGTTGACAGTATCACGTCTCAAAACCCTGTATACTGCTAGGTTTAAAAATACAGTGTAGGACAAACAGAAAACACGATGATTCTGTGTAGGTAACCCCACACTAAAAAAACCCATTCTGTGAGGAGGAGCATGACTATCAGAGACACGGTGTCCCTTGCTGGCTATGTCTTGCATTCTTCCATTACCTGCTATCACTTATCCACTAGACTGGAAACACTGTGGACAATGCAGATGGGCAGTGAGTCTGTGCCATCCCTGGAGATAAAGGGCAGTTTATGCAAAAATAATTAGTGGTTGTAATTATACATGTGATTTTAGTTTTGGAGCACATACAGGTGCCCACAAACATTCTTTTAACCCTGCCCCCCTTGACAGCTGAATCAGCTGAGGTTGTTATAATTGCTGCCTGCCGCCCCTCGATGCACGCCACCACTGTATGTGATGGTCATACTTTTCACTGTGCTGTGAGATTACCCTACAGCACTGCTGTGCAGTAAAATATGCAGTAATTAAGGTGCATTTGGGTTTACTCTTTCAATTGCATAGCGTCGTGTTGTATGTAGTCTTTAATTACACATCCTTCCAAAGACCAAAGACTCGACTTTTGAGTTCAATGTCTTTTTAAAGTAAAACAACTATGGTTTCACCAAACAAACCTCAAATATCTGATTATGTAGGAATGGAAATAAGACTCCTACTGCGTAGCAGTCTGACCCATTCCGAGCTCGATTAGCCACTGTGTGTAGGTAACAAGCTCAGATCATCTTGAACTTCCTAGTGAAACCAGGAGTGGATCAAACTGCTATGCATTGCTGTGTCTCAGATCTGTCACTATTTTAGACGATGCTACAGCTTTAGATTTTAAGTCCTGCTTTGTTTTCAGGAACCAGCTGTGGAAGCCTTGTCCCCCAGTCGGGGACCAGAGTCTGGGGGGACAAAGGTGACCATAATGGGGCAAAACCTGGGAGCTGGGAGCAGCGTGTCTGTCTTCTTCGGAAATCAGACATGCGAGTTCTACGGGTAAGACAGACACACCTTAACAATATCTACCTAACTGCCTGTTTCTCTCTCTCTGTATACATAGTTAGCGGGTGTTAGAGATACCGCTGTATAGCCAGGTTGAGAACACCAGATTTTCCACTAATGCACCAGCACCCAATGTATCATTCCTTCTAGACCATTAATAAAATAGTCTTCAAATCACCCATGCATCAGCATCAGCAGAATGCCATAGCCAGAAAGCGTGTTTTGCCTTTTCTATTTAAAGGTGAGCCACTGAGTTCCTGCTGTAATGTAGCGAAGTTGATTTAGATGAAACGTCTTTAATGATATGCCAGCTAATTACAGTGTTCTATTTCGGGAACCCTGTCTGACCAGGGAATTAGGGAGAGGGGGGGGTGATAGGAATTGTGGGCAGATTTGCTGTGATGGGCTAATCATAAAGACCGCAGCTAATTGCCTGATTGCGGGCAGGATAGTTGCGGACAATAAGCAGAGAGAGGGACAGAACGTGGCTGCAGTGCACAGCACACTGAATGCCATGACAGTGCAGTGTGCACCACGGCCTGCCTTGAAACTGGAAGCTGCAGCTGTTTAAATCTGTGCTTTCTTGGCTAGTGCAGTATCAAGTGCTTTAGACAGTATACTTGAACTGATTTTGAACGGTCTTTCAGCTGGGGAGGGGGAGGTCAAAAGCAGAGAATGTGCTGGAGCTTTTTGATTTCAATTACTGCATTAGAGGTGTTATTCAATGCAAATAAAGATTTAGCTCTGTACCCCGACCCCCTCTGTTTATTGTGTGAACTAGAGGTCTGCTCGGGCCTAAATTTAAAACCCGATTCGAACCCGACCCAGTCAAACAAATTCGAACCCGACCCGAGCCCTTTGAAATATTTGCATACCCGACCCAGCCCGATCCGACCCAACTCCACAAATATATTCCAAACATACGCTATTGAAACCAAATACCATCAGTGTAGAGTATTGATTTAAAAGAAGACAACAGCAGGCTTCTTCAAAACTTTGTTACCATAAATAGCCACACATGAAGATGCTCTTGCAAATTCGCGTGCTCATTTTGGACAAGCCTATATCATGTCAAACCTCTAAATTAACAAATATTACACCACAGCTGTGGCTTTTAAAACAGCTACAGGATGAATACATCACTTTTCATTGTGCTGCTGCAGAGATGAATTCCCCATCTTTCTGCTGTCATGTTTCAGTAATATTCTGCAAGATTTACATTGTACAAAACCACATGATGGACTTTTATTATCGCTGAATACAAGAGTGTCATAGTTTTTCCAACCGGTGGATGTGTACCCTTTCAGGCAACGGAACGCTCCACTGCTACACATTCTCCTGTTGATAATTATTTTTTTACCCTCTATCAGCCTATATACAAATGAACCCGCTTATTATCATAATTGCATAATTCATAATATAAAATGGGTCATCACAGCACATTCTGAGTGTAAGACAAAAAGAAAGAAAACACAGGGAATTAAAGAGCCGTGTTTTAATGCTGTGTATTTAGCCGTTCTTTGCATTTAAACAAATGCATGCAGTTTGCTACAGGACGTACGGTTTGTGTCATTATCTAAAAAAGGCATGAATTGTCGACTGATGAGAGCTGTTAATTAGACATTGCACTTGTTTTTTTGTGTGTGTGTGTGTGCATTTGTATAAGACAGACTGTTAAAATTTGATGACTTTGGTGTTTTGCAACTGAACTCTATCCCGTTAAGACCGCCCACGCAGCATTTGACAGGCTGCACGAAATGTCAGTTTATCAGCCGAGATGACTATTGGTTGTTGGTTGCGTTGGAAATTTAATTATATCTTGTGGTTACTTAGTAAAGCCCGGCCATGCAGAATTTGACACGCTGTGCAAAACGAGTAAGCGTATTTGTGATATGATGTTAAGAGAGGTAATTTCTCAAAGAACCTATGGTGCATGGCGAGTGGTTTTTCAAAAAAGCATACAGCAGGAAGTGGGTTTTAGGAAGCACTTGCACACAGAGCAAGAAAAAAATACTCACTTAGAATTAAAAGCAGCATAATCCACCCACTGATAACACTAACCCGACCCAAACCCAAACCCAACACTTACTGTCGGTCCCGTCAGACTCGGGTTGGGTAGCAAGGCTCTAGTGTGAACTAATTAACTTCAAAGCAGAGGACTGAAAGGATATTTCCACAGCGCCACCCTGGTTTAACTGTTGTAAGGTTGCCAACCGTTTCAATGTGACTGTTTCCGCCGGCCTGGGCACGACACGATTAATTCTGCCAGGGGGCAGCGCTGCTATGCCAGCTCTTTTGAAGTTCAGTGGGGAATCAGCCGAACGAATGCTCAGCAAAGGTCACTTAAAAAAAAAAAAAAATAGCGGTAGAGCACACCAGCCTGTTAAAAGTAACCATGCAGAAATGTGTGGGCAGACTGGCAATAGGAATTAGACCACCCCTATGAAAATTTGGAAAAAATAACTCCAGAGGCAAGGTGGAGCGGCTGATTGATTAAGACGCCTCTGAATCCAGGGTTCACATGTGACACTGCACATAGCTCGCTGTCTTGCTTTGTTACTGTGTTAAACTGCCACCTCCCTTGCAGGCGCACTATGACAGAGATCGTCTGCTACTCCGCGCCCTCGCCCACTGGAGTTGGCCTGGCCCGGATCAGGGTCAGTGTGGATCGTGCCCAGGTGGAGGAAAGCCTGCAGTTCGAGTACATCGAGGACCCCACAGTGCAGCGAATCGAACCCGAGTGGAGCATCGCAAGGTGAGAGGGGTCTGCTCGTCAGTAGAGGGGGGGCAGTGCTCTCTGCAGCACAGAACTGGTTTGTAATAAATAGAATATATTCCAGAAGCTTTAGCTAGTGTCCAACTGCATTGTCTGAAACATTGCAATAAACTATTCTTAACTACAGGTTTTTTAAATGTGTTTCTTATTAGTTTTGGAGCGTTGCAAATGCTGTTTCAAAATTTGTACTGGAGCGAATACTGTCCCAGTATAATGCAATATAAATCTGCATAGTGAATGTCTTTTGAAGCAGCCCAAGGCACTAAGCAATGTTAAATCATACAAAAAAGAAAACCAGCCTCTGAAACCATCCTCCCTAAATATCTTTAAATAAATATTCTTGTGCTCAGAAGAACCAGCTTCCCGAAATGAATATCAGCATGACAAGATAACGCCGCTCATTAAAGCAAGAGACTCTACAGTGAAATTCCGACTGGCCAGTGATGTGTGGTTTATCTGATTGTTCAAGACGTCCTGTCCCCTTACTCATATCAGAGCTCGGTGTGCTGATGCTGTCACTCAACACCAGCAGCTACGAGCTCCCCTTTACCTGCCCTTCAACTCCTCACTTCATTTAACTTTCAGGCAGAGAGGAACAGGCCTGTGTGCTGGAGGCGTTCGTATCTGACTGTACAGTACAGGGCAAGGCAGAGCCGTCTGCTTCCTGCACGATTACCAGCTCCACTTCACTGCTTTAGACAGGGGCGATTCAACACATGCAGGAGCTGTCACGGAATCGCATTGTAATGCAAACACAAGCGTCGTCACTTTGAGGACAAGCAGCGCAACAAAAGATGACTTTAATCCCTCCCCAGTTTTTGTTTTCTTGGGTGAATTAATCTAAGAGAACCAGACATGCTGCAAAAGGTTACTGATGCTAAGATCCAGAAAAGGGGTGGGGTGGGTCTATTAGTCAAAACTTTGAAAACTTACTTGCTTTGCTAATCATTCTTTCGTTCATTAGTAACCGCTCTGTTTGGATGCGTAGAGATCATGTCTGAGGTGTGTGCATAGAGAGATTACTGATGTGTCCACGTGGTCTGTATATTAGCTATCATTTCTTCTTTTAAACACAAGCCCAGTGTCACTCTAATAGTTGTTCATGTTCTTTCACAGTGGCCACACTCCCCTGACTATCACAGGGACTAACCTGGATGTGATTCAGGAGCCCCGGATCAGAGTGAAATACAACGGCCACGAGTCTGACAATGTGAGTAGGCTGACAGTTTCCAGAGGTTTTCATCCTTGCTCTTTTATTTAATGCAACCAAAGCCCCTTTGTGACCTCATCACGCCTGTGACATCATAATACCCATTGTGACATGTCGATGCTGCTTTATTGCAATGTAAAAAAAAACACATTTGTTTTTGGTGTACTGTTAAAATTGGTAGAATGTTCAGTCCAACTAGCATAATGACCACAGTCTAAACATTGAAATGCACTCCCACACCTAACTGCGGAGAATCACGGAGAAAGACCTCCAGAAGGGGATGGCTTCCATTAAATCCGTGGAGTTACAGAAATGTCAGATATGAAGCGAACGGATGGGGAAAAAAAACTGAACAGTAGAGAGATATAGTGCTCGCTTGACCCGTAAGCTGGCCTCTGTTGAAACGTTCTCCTCAATGCTGTCAGTTGCCCTGCAGCCCCAGAATGTCAGAACTGCGGTGTCTAAATGTCTTACCACTGTGGAGACAAGCTGGTACAGTGCTGGACTTGATCGGGCAATAGGAACCTGCGCAAGATGGAAGAGCAAGTCGTCTTTACCGTGGAAAACAGGTCACAGACAGCAGGGATGCTAAAAAGAAAAAGTTAATTCCATCGCCTCAATTAGAATGTTGCAGTGAATAAACAAACATGTTAAGAGTGAGGCGATATCTTTTTTTTTTTCTTTGTCTGTATTAAAAACCACTTGGGTGGGTTTAATGGTATTCAGAAAATTCCTTAATGGGTTTTAATGGAAGATTAACTTTGGTCAAAAGCTGTCGTCAGCATTAAAAGGAATAAAACAGTAAGAGCTGAGAGGAAAGGAAATCTATGCTGATTGGATTTGGCATTTGTCTTGAGGGGGAAGGACTGCTTTTAATAAAGTAAATGAGTTGTATTTCAGATCGGTTTGAAAAAAATAATAACAATAATAATAAGAGAGAAATTCTCCTGGGGCAGATTCAGGTGTAGATTTACTTGTTTGCTGCTCTCTGCAATAACAAAAGCTAACGTCTCAGAATTTAGGGTTGCCACCTGCCCCCGTTTTCCCTGTATCGTTCGGGTTTTGAGGAAGGAGTCTCGGGATTCATTATGCCTTCCTGGGACGCCAAATGCCATTGCCATAAAATTGAGCACAAGTCAGATAAATCAGGATAATATATTACTAAAACAGACTCACAATATTAAGTGGTTGTCAATACTATAGTAGTATTATTCTCAATGATTCCTTTTGGATGGATATAGGATGTCTAAAGAGAGTTTAAAGTTTGTTTTGTGCTTCAGAGGTGGCTACAACATGGTCTCATTTGAAGTGTTTTTTAAATCCCCAAAAGTAAAGACTAAAGCTAAGGTTTACAATTTTAGAAAAGCAAACTATGAAGGTATGAAACAGAGACTAACAGAAGTAGATTGGAGTAAAATAGAGAAAACACCCACAGAAGAAGGATGGTTGTTCTTCAAAAATGTAGTACTAGAGGCGCAAAACAATTATATCCCTAAAGTAGACAAATCTAAATGTAAAACTAAATTGCCAAAATGGTTTAATAGATCAATTAAAAAAAATATTCAGCGAAAAAAGGCACTTTACAGAGCATTAAAAAAGGACCAAAAAGAAAGTACGCAGAAAGAGTACACAGAACTGCAAACGCAAGTCAAAAAGGAAGTTAGAAAGGCCAAGAGAGAAATAGAAATGAACATTGCTAAGGGAGCTAAAACCAATTCCAAAATGTTTTTCCAATATTACAACAGCAAGAGAACATTCAAAGAGGAGATTAAATGTTTAAGAGATACAAATGGCAAAATCGTAGAGGAAGAAAAAAAAATAGCAAATATATTAAATGATTACTTTTCACAAGTTTTTACAAAGGAAGATACTGACAACATGCTCCACATGTCATCCAGTTCCTATCCAGTTTTAAATAACTTTAGCATAACTGAGGCAGAAGTGTTAAAGGGACTAGGAGCTCTTAAAATAAACAAATCCCCTGGGCCGGATGAGATCCTCCCAGTAGTACTCAAAGAAATGAAAGAAGTAATTTACAAACCGCTAACCAAGATCATGCAGCAGTCTCTTGACACAGGGGTGGTACCGACAGACTGGAAAATTGCAAACGTAATACCGATCCACAAAAAGGGAAACAAAACTGAACCAGGTAACTACAGACCAGTAAGCCTGACTTCTATTATATGCAAACTTATGGAAACTATAATAAGATCCAAAATGGAAAATTACCTATATGGTAACAGGGTACTGGGAGACAATCAACATGGTTTTAGGAAAGGGAGATCGTGCCTAACTAACTTGCTTGATTTTTTTGAGGATGCAACATCGATAATGGATAATTGCAAAGCATATGACATGGTTTATTTAGATTTCCAGAAAGCTTTTGACAAAGTCCCGCACAAAAGATTAATTCTCAAACTGAACGCAGTTGGGATTCAAGGAAACACATGTACATGGATTAGGGAGTGGTTAACATGTAGAAAACAGAAAGTACTGATTAGAGGAAAAACCTCAGAATGGAGTGTGGTAACCAGCGGTGTACCACAGGGATCAGTATTAGGTCCTCTGCTATTCCTAATCTACATTAATGATTTAGATTCTGGTATAGTAAGCAAACTTGTTAAATTTGCAGACGACACAAAAGTAGGAGGAGTGGCAAACACTGTTGCAGCAGCAAAGGTCATTCAAAATGATCTAGACAAGATTCAGAACTGGGCAGACACATGGCAAATGACATTTAATAGAGAAAAGTGTAAGGTACTGCACGCAGGAAATAAAAATGTACATTATAAATATCATATGGGAGATACTGAAATTGGAGAAGGAATCTATGAAAAAGACCTAGGAGTTTTTGTTGACTCAGAAATGTCTTCATCTAGACAATGTGGGGAAGCTATAAAAAAGGCTAACAAGATGCTCGGATACATTGTGAAAAGTGTTGAATTTAAATCAAGGGAAGTAATGTTAAAACTGTACAATGCACTAGTAAGACCTCATCTTGAATATTGTGTTCAGTTCTGGTCACCTCGCTATAAAAAAGATATTGCTGCTCTAGAAAGAGTGCAAAGAAGAGCGACCAGAATTATTCCGGGCTTAAAAGGCATGTCATATGCAGACAGGCTAAAAGAATTGAATCTGTTCAGTCTTGAACAAAGAAGACTACGTGGCGACCTAATTCAAGCATTCAAAATTCTAAAAGGTATTGACAGTGTCGACCCAAGGGACTTTTTCAGCCTGAAAAAAGAAACAAGGACCAGGGGTCACAAATGGAGTTTAGACAAAGGGGCATTCAGAACAGAAAATAGGAGACACTTTTTTACACAGAGAATTGTGAGGGTCTGGAATCAACTCCCCAGTAATGTTGTTGAAGCTGACACCCTGGGATCCTTCAAGAAGCTGCTTGATGAGATTTTGGGATCAATAAGCTACTAACAACCAAACGAGCAAGATGGGCCGAATGGCCTCCTCTCGTTTGTAAACTTTCTTATGTTCTTATGTTCTTAACTCTATTTGCAACACGCACTGCAGATATAACCTTAAAGCTACAGCAGACTGTTAAATAGCTGTCTAACCTTCCGTTCGTTTAACGTGCATCTGGGCAATATCTAATGGCCTTGACTACTGCTGAATTGTCTTATTTTTCTAATGTTATTTCCACCAGTAAAGATTAGCCAGCAGCACTGTTAAATATTGTTGATAAACTCTTAAACCCTAAAACAACTACACCAGTGCGTGGAGAGCAAACAGATATTTGTGAGCAATTTTTACTTCAACTGATAAAATTGGAGTGTAGGACCCAATTACCCTCTGTTCCTATTGCCCCCGTTCACCCATCTCCAGATTACTTCTGTAATATCAGGGCTAGGTTGAGGGAATGTACTGTGATAACTGAGGTAGAACTTAAGGCTGTGATAATGAAACTACATCTTAAGACCTGTAGTTTAGATCCTTGGCCTCCCTGGTTTATGAAGGGATGTCTGTCTGTTTTAGGTCCAATTGTAACTCATATTGTTAACTCCTCTGACATCTGGAAAAGTCCCCCTTACTCTAACCCTGGCAGATATGAGAAACCACTTTGGAAGAAACCTAACCTTTCCCCGCACGATCTTGCAAATCATAGGCCTGTTTCTGATATTCCTTTTCTTGTGAAGCTGGTTTAAAAAGAAATGGGCAATTGGAAAAACTTCAGTGTGGTTCTCGCTGTGACGCGGAGACAGCCTTATTGAGGGTCTGTAATGACCTCCTCCGGTTGGCTGATACTGGACAGTTGTCTGTGTTAGTGTTGCTTGATCTTTCTGTTTCTTTTGACACCGAGGACCACGGGACCTTATTGGAGAGATTTCGGAATTCTGCTGGAATTCGAGGTCTTGCTTTGGAATGGTTTCCCTCCTCCCTGTTAGATTGGACACCTGTTCGTCTCTCCGGGTCAGCACCTTCTTAAACCGATGACGCAACTTCCACGAGGCTCAATCCTTGGTCCCCTGCTTTTCAGTGTCTCTATGCTCCCCCTTGCGTCAATCATTAACAAATAAAACCTTCCTGTTTTATTAAACTGCATTGGCTTCACAATGCTGCAGCCAAAGTGCTGACTTGCACACGTCATTCACAGCACATTACACCAGTACTTGAATCACTGCATTGGCTCCCTGTCAGGGGATCGATTCCACTTATAGGCCCTTCATGGCTTAGGGTTTTCATATGGCCTTATGTAGTCGTACACGATATGAGCAAATGCTGGCCTCCTGGGAGCTCCTAGAAGTCAGCTGTACTCAGGGGGGGCGAGGGCCTTTAGGTTTTCTGCTCTCTGCTTCTCGAACTCAATCACATTAGGAATGTTGGCACAGTTCAAACTTTTAAACCAGTTTTAAAAACATATCTGTTGGCGTTGGCTTATTTTTTTATCTGGATTGCTTCAGCTGTTGGCTCGTCCTTCAGTTTTTTTTGGTGTTGTTATTAAGTTCCCTGAGATGCTTCGAGGAGATTTGAGTTTGTGCTTGTTTTTAATTAAAGGAAGGTTCGGTTGGGGGGGGAGGGGGGTATGTTGTCATCTAGTGTCAGTAGTGTTGGGTTAAAAAAAAAAATCTAATTATTTGTCTTGCTGTCAACCTCAAAATGTCATCAAGGAAGAGTATTATTGAGAGCTCAAGAGTTGTGTCCTGTCATGTAAAAAGCAGTCTGTTTAATGCAGTACAATCAAGTGTTTTCTTATACCAGAGCACATAGACCATGCTAATGAATACCATTCAAAAGAGCCTTGATTGGTTGGTGCTACTACTTGCTGCTTGTCGCTTGCCGACAGTTATTTATTTTCTTGTTATTCACAGTTTTTCATCCAGTATTCGAAGGCTTTGATGTATTTTTGAGGTATTTTGCTTACTCTAAATTTGGATTAAATGATTAACATAAACCCAGGCTGCTAAATTTGCAGTAAATAAGGCAGAAATTAACTTTGTCTCAGAAGCCAAATCTAGCATCTGCTCTCTTCAGTTTTTTTTTTTTTTTTTTTTTTTTTTTTTTTTATATACTGTGAGAATTTAGTTGTTAAAAAAAATTTAAAAAATCTAAACCCACAACACCCACCATAGTCCCACCGGGGAGTAACAGATGGTACAGAAGGATGAAAAGCCACACCAGAACTTACAAACACCAAGGTGTATCGCCAGACATGATCTTATCCGTTTTTATATTCCGTTTCCTTACCACCTTCTCTTGCGCAGAATTTCGCTAGATTCCCATTTCGAATGCATTGTCTTCTTTTTGAACAGCTCTCTCCTCCCTGTTTGTAAGCATCTATTAGAGCTCCCTCATGCTTTCTCTTTTCCAGTTCAAACAAATGCTGTGCAGCAACCCTACCGTACTAATACTGGGGTCAGGTACTAGGCGGTTCACTTAAACTATCTGTCATATAGCTTTACAGCACAGTGAGGCTTGAGGCTTCTTAAGACACTGTAGTGCAAAACTTACTGAACAAGAACCAAACCCATATGTTTTTATAAGTCACATATCGATAGGTATAAATAAGAAAAAGGATAAAGTATACTATTGAGGGTGATTTATTTATTTTAATATATACATACGTTTGAAATTTACAGGACGTCTCTCTGGGGGGGTATGGTGCTTAATAATTAATGCATTGTAGCGGCTGCACACTCACTGCTGCACATACATTTGAAGAAACGTTTATCCTGACATGTTGGAATGGAATTTCTTTAAATGAACGTAATGAAATGTGCGCTCTGTGGAGCATCTGTGAACAGGATTATTACAGAATGGATGCTTGAACAAAGAGGTTGCTTCCACGCTCCTGTTGTCTTGAGCAGTATAAATAATTCAAAACGATTGGCTTCCCTTTGTCTCTTCTCTCCTGCCCATGCAGGGAGGGAGGGGGAGAGGAGCTTCTAGAATTCTTTAGCTCCAATTTTAATCTAAAAATCTAAAAGGGGAACAAAACTGTAACTTCCTGCACTTTAGACCGCCAGCTGTCCATCAGAATATCGATTTCATTTTTACACGGATATTACTGCCCTGTTTGGAATACCTCGGGGACATTGTGCCTTGTACTTGTAGGAGGTTTTATTTCTAAATCAGAAAATCATTACAGCACTGCTCAGGAACATCTTGAACTACTAAGTGTACTGTTTCTATTTGACGTCCTTAATTTAACGGTCAGGGCTGGACTGTGTTACTTCAGGGGGTCTCAAGAATAGGAAGCCAAGTTAGCAGAGTTCTGTCCAAGGTTTAAGTCTGTTTGTTTAACCAGAATTAAATTGTTTTCATCAGGCTTGAAGGCAGCAGTGGGTTCTGTTTATTAAAAAACAGAGCGATGTAAACACTGCATGCTCTCATTTTTTTTGCTTGAACAGTAAAAAGATAACAGATGGGTTTTGAATCACATGAAGTGGCACACAGAACTGTAGCATTTGCTAAACATGTGCAGAGCGAATGGCATTCATTTCTGGCAGTAAACAAATGTGTTGTTTTGGTGGGTTGTTCCATTCAAGCTATCGTTACTAAGCAATAAGGCAGCATGTATACGACAATACAAAGAAACATGTAACCAAAGGGAAAAAAATGCATTCTCTGCTGCTTGGTTTTGTTTGTTCTTCATGCTTGTTTTACAGTTTGTTTGAAAGGAATATCTTAAGAGGTTGCTTAACAACTCCCCTTGGCTTCCTTTTTAAAGTAACTGCAACTGCATGCAGCTCAGCAATTAGGCATGGGGCTGAATGTTACTGGTTTCTGTATGTCTGGCAGCCCCACAATTGTTCTGCACATTGTTCAACATGTAGCTGTTTTTGAAAGGGAACAGGAGGATAGACTAGCACAAAAGTGCATTTTATAACTGGGGGGGAAGTCTATCTGCTGGCTGATCTTGTGCTTTTGTAAACAGCAATTGTGTTTGTTGCAGTGATTGGTAGGGGTTTTTTTTATTTATTTATTTTTTATTAAAGATTGCAAAAACCAAATTTAAAGTAAAAATTATGTTGTGGAGACTCCCTGGAGACCACAGTAAAGAATTTGCAAAGTCAGGAAGTCAGTATTACTCATAAAACCAATACACTGACAATACAAATAAAGCTCCCTGGATATTGACAGATAGGAGTTATAGATCAAGCTGCTTCCAGGATCCGTGCAGACCATTAGAAACATCATGCATTTCAATGGTTGATTTTGTGCCAGTCAACTCTGTCTAACCTACATGTGAAATCAAGCCTGTATTAAAGACCCCCTGTGTAAATCTCTTAAATCCCTGTGTGTGCTGCACCCCCATCCCCAGGTATGTAAAGTGCTGAACGCGACCACCATGTCGTGCCTGGCCCCGCCCCTCACCCTGGAGTACCGGCCCGGGTTGGACGCAGTGGAGCGTGCGGACGAGTTCGGCTTCATCTTCAACAACGTGCAGTCCCTGCTGCTCTACAACAACACCAACTTCATCTACTACCCCAACCCCACCTTTGAGCCTCTCAGCACCTCGGGCATCCTGGAGCAGAAACCGGGCTCCCCCATCATCCTCAAGGTACCTTCCGAGCTTTAAAAACCTATGGGGCTGCTGCATCCGTTAGTGCAGACATCTTCGAAAAGGAGAAATCATCTGCAGTTGTAAAAACCAGTCAAAGCAGCGAGATGCACATTGGAGCCCGTTAGTAGAACATAATGTTGTTTTGTTTATTTTTGTTTGAACAGCTGGTGAGGTGGAATTTACAGCCTGTATCATCTGGAAGTCCAGAAATAAAAGGGGGTGATTGAGTGAGGGCTTCAGCAGTATTAAAGCCGTCCTCTGTCTGTGTGTCCTTTCTCCAGGGACGGAACCTGCTGCCCCCGGCCTCTGGAGGCGCCAAGCTGAACTACACTGTGCTGATCGGAGAGACGCCCTGCTCCGTCACCGTCTCGGAGACACAGCTGCTGTGCGAGCCTCCCAACCTCACCGGGCAGCACAAAGTCATGGTGAGTTGCCGTGCTTGTCTGACTATCTGTATCCAAGCCTGGCCCTGGTCTGTAACTCTCTCTGTGGGTCTGTTTCTCAATGATATCTCCTACCCAGTCAGAAAGTGAGCGAGTGCAGTCACTGTGGTTGACGGCAGTGGGTGCTGGTTGTTTCGGCAGGTCCACGTGGGTGGTCTCAAGTTCTCTCCCGGCTCAGTCCACGTTCTCTCGGACAGCCTGCTGACCCTCCCCGCCATTGTGAGCATCGCGGCCGGCGGCGGCCTGCTACTCATCATCGTCATCATCGTCCTCATCGCCTACAAGCGCAAGTCCCGCGAGAACGACCTCACACTGAAGCGGCTGCAGATGCAGATGGACAACCTGGAATCCCGCGTGGCCTTGGAGTGCAAGGAAGGTACGGGACACGTTAAACTGGTCACTGGATAAGCACTCACTTGACTCTTAATGTTGAAGGTGTGCGAGTGTGTGGTCTCGTCTGCCACTTACTGTATAACGAAAGCCACACCGCTTATGTTTGCATTTGTGTTCATTATGGGCATTTATTTGTATTAGTCGTCTTAGGTCAAACTTAAATTAGCAGTCTAAGAAAACACCTAAATAGCAGAAACACAAGAACACAGCAGAGACTGTGATGTTACTACTTCTGGGTATATATAAAATCCATATATATATATATATATATATATATATATATATATATATATATATATATATATATCAGCCACTGTAATTCATATTCCAGTGTCAGCCGCAGTCTTCCTTCCAAGACTTTAAAGCAGCTCGTTTTGATAGGCCCGGGTGTGGTTTCCATGGCAACCAATCAATGTTTACGTGGGGAGACAGATCCCTGATGACTCTGCTAGTGCTGCCTGGCTCGTGTTACAGCCCTTACAGCAGTTCAAGAATCCTGTTCCCAGCTCTCTGAACCAAAAAAAAAAAAAAACAGTGTCAACTGTAATAATAATACCTTAAAATATGTATTGCATTCTTACCAGGCATGGTCTCGGCTTGCGGCAAAGATTTTACAGAAATCCAGAAATAATCTTCTGCCAACGTAGGGTTTTCAAAGATAACTTGTTTCTGGTCCTGTAATCAGCTTACCTGATTAGTTTGTAGTTACTGCAGGGAGTTTTTTTTTAAGCCAGTGGCAAATTAAAACATTACAGAGAAGGATAAGAAAAGGGCAGTAAACAACTGGGGAAATAGCACCTCCTGTGGGTATTCACAGGGTATTACAAATAAATAATCTCCCTCCTTAACTAATATAAAAGTAGTACCATGTACACTTCTTAACTGGTGCACTGTAGAAGACACTAAGCCAAAATGTTGGTCTTGTTGACTTCTTGTAGCTTTATCCTAACCTGCCTGTTGCTCCTTCTTCCCTCAGCCTTTGCAGAGCTGCAGACAGACATCAACGAGCTGACCAGTGACCTGGACCGAGCCGGCATCCCGCACCTGGAGTATCGCACCTACGCCATGAGGGTTCTCTTCCCAGGCATTGAAGACCACCCGGTGCTGCGCGAGCTCGAGGTGAGGGGCACCCCCCTTCCCCCAGTCCCATTCCTTCAGTGACCATAATGATCTTCAAAACAACCACGGATGTATCACAACCTGTTCTATAATGTCACGTAGTTCCTGTTTGGAGACCTGTATTAGTATCCATGGCAACCACACACCACATTGACGTATAGAGGAATGGACAATAGGACAGGAATTCAGGGGTTGGCCCCCTTTTTCCCGAGACTGTGAAGTCAGATATTTGCATATTATCTTCAACTTCATTCCTTACCCAATACCTGTTTTGCATTAAAATTACAACAAAGGGGTTTTTAGATTCCTTTTTAAATGCTTAATATACACCCCCCTGATATATAATGTGTAACATTGCAGGTCCCAGGTAACGGTCAGATGAGTGTGGAGAAAGCCCTCAAGATGTTCGGCCAGCTCATCAACAACAAGGTCTTCCTGCTGACCTTCATCCGCACCCTGGAGCTGCAGCGGAGCTTCTCCATGCGCGACCGCGGCAACGTGGCGTCCCTCATCATGACCGCGCTGCAGGGCAAGCTGGAGTACGCCACGGACGTGCTCAAGCACCTGCTGAGCGACCTCATCGACAAGAACCTGGAGAGCAAAAACCATCCCAAGCTGCTTCTGCGCAGGTCAGTCGCTGTGGGGGTTTCACAGGGCTGGGAACCGCTACCCCGGGGAGGGCAAGATGAAATCTCACCTAAGTCTGACCAGCAAAAGAAAAATGTGCTGCTTATATACAAAAATAAAATGTCTTGGTGGTAAGTCATTCATTTTGAATAAGCTGAAATACAGTCCTGACGAAGTACTTGTTGATTTCTTCTTTATTTTTAATCCAGTTTATGAATGCATTGTTTAGAATGGCATGCCCCCCCCCCATAAAATATGACAGTTTAAATGGCTGAATTACAACATTGGAAACTGGACAGGCTGTGTTTGTCAGGGCAGGTAAATCCTCCATTGCACCTTCCCGCATGGCAGTTACTATAAAGAGCAAACGGCGAGCCCGGGTTTGATCTCTGTTCCAGTGCCGACTGCACGGCACTGCTCTCAATATACTATCCCTGCGCTGTACATTCAGAGGGGATTGACTCTTCCCGACAGCTCCTCCGCTTTGACGCGTAACTGAGTAGCTCATTCTGTTTCCGTCATGCTCGCCAACACGGCGTGCGACTGATGAGAAATGCATTTCCGCAGCCTAAGAGGCAAGCGTGTTGAATATTTAAAAAGGACTCTCTATCTGTCACTGGCCTGGAGCGGGCTGACTAAATACTGTATATGAAAGGGTTAAAAGGAAAGGCCCGGTTAATTGGCTCTGACTTGACAGGTTGAATGCATTACAATGCAAAGCCCAATCCTGCTTGTATGTACATTTCATTTTTTCATTTTTTTTTTTTTTTCAATATGCCAAAGTTTCACCCTGGTAGTGCTTTCTGTCAGCCCCACTCATGTTATTAATCTACATGTTTTGAGAAAAAAAAAATCCCACGCGAACTATCAAGACAGCCCCATATTGAATAACACTGTTATTCTAATAGATGAAAGACAGGACTGTAGACCTATTGTTTGTTGTATTTATATTTTATACCCAGGAATCTAATACAGTACTTGCTAGGATCCTGCATGCTATGCCTTGCAGCGGGTACCAGTTAGACAGTGAATTTATTTTAGATGCCATTTCCACGTCGGTTTCTTTGCACGGTATCTGGTTTGTGCAGTCGTCATTTATATGAAGAAATATGCATGTGATCATCTTGCAGCTGCATTGCTGTTCATTCCTCCACAAGCCCACAGATCAGCCTCAGATCAGAGCACAGCAGGTAATGGAGGAGGTAGAAGGGTGTTAACTGCAGAAGTACTGAAAGAATCCTCGCAGGCTGAGTGACTAACATGTCGATTTGAAAGTCGTTTTCAATGTCAGACAGAGGGGGTTGATTGTATCAGCCTATAATGTAGCTGTAGCATTGCACAGCACTGGAGCATTAGCAACCTGGGGTTTTCCAGGATAAAGTAAATGGTTTGATGCAATCTTGAACATCCAATCAGAAAACTCTATTCTCCAGTCTAGCCTGCTAAGATCTGTAGTCAAAGATTAAAAGACTATAGAGTGAATAGTTTGGTGCCCTGTGTGATCTCCTTTAAGAAACTGCTTCTCTAGGGAATCCGTATAGCAGACATGCAGCCGGTGTTGTGAGTCAAACTGTAGCATAATTTAAAAAAAATTAAAGGCATTCAAATAGAAAAAGCTTGTGGATAAGATCAGCTGTGGCCCTAAGGGTGAGTTTTGAGAGAGAGAGAGAAAATAATCAAGCAAATCGTATGGAAATGTCAACAAGAAACACTAAATATAGCCATTTATAATAAATATATATATTATATATATATATATATAATATTATAATATATATATATATATATATATATATTATTCGAAGATTCTAATCTTCTGACACTGATTGTGTTTACTGCAGTGTTGGCTCTAGTTATAATTTTGTTGGACCAGCACTCACTAACTTCAGAACACTGGCATTGTCGCAGTATTCTGGAATCCTGATAACATTCTTATACAGGCAAGTCCTTTAGCTGCGAATATGCCCCTCCCTTTAACACTCGTGTTCAATTCTATAGACCTTGAAAGAGTATTAGAAAATAACTCTTGTAAATGGCTGCAGTTATTTTACTGCTGGAGGTAACACGACTCCTAGTGCATCTCTGCTGGATCCGCTCCAGGTTTTACTGGGGGTTGAAATAGTTTCCAAATTAAGCTCTTGGCAGTAGAAAAGCCTGGACTGGCTCCAACTGCTATTGAATGGGAGTCTTAATTTCATCCCTGTGTTCCTGTTCCCGATTTAGACACCTTGTTTCAATTGCTCATTAACTGCTTCATCCCAGGAACCAGCTGATAATACTAATAATAATAATAATAATAATAATAATAATAATAATAATATTACAGTTATCTGAACTAATACATCCTTGTTTAGATTCACTTTAGCATTTTCTGTTTCAGTCAGCACATCTGTGTCTTTTTAAAAGTTTAAAGCACCCATGTGGCCTCCAGGGGGCGCTCGAACGTGTCCTCTCTCCGCCTGTACACTGGACTGTAAGCAGCACTCCAGATAAGTTTTGGGTCTGGGAGTAAATTACCCTCTAATTAACACTGAAAGAGTAAAATGTATTTTCAGTGGGTAAAATGCAACATTACCTCGAAGTCATGAGTAATCTCGATAAATGCTGGACAATCTTTAATGGTAATGGGATAGGCGTTCAAAAAAGAGGCTTCTGTTTTAACTGCAATGTTACTTTGAACTACTGTACAAAAACTCTGTATTAAAATAAAATCAGAGACAACAGCTGTTTTTATTCACTTTATTGGCCACAGCCAATACAACTTGGAAGAGACAGAACTTCTGTTTTAACATTGCATTCTTAAACTCAGTAAACATGTTAAAACGTCACTATAAAGCCATACAGAGAAATAAAATAAGGAAATGCATTAATAAGTTATCACACAGTTAGTTTAATACTATACCTGTATAATGTTTGCAGCGGTTGCCTCTGACGATGGTTGTAGTTGGATTTGTAGCTGGACTGGGGTGTTTACACTTCAATCTGTGTAACTTCAAATATGTTTTATTCTTACTGTGATTGGCTACAAAGACAACAGGGCTAGTCAGAGATTGGATAATATTTGTTGGTTTGGTTTTTCTTGTGTAGAGTTTCCTGCATTGTATTCTGGGAGGTGTAGTTGTTAGTGGAAGTTTTACAAATGGCGGGAGGGGATACAGACAAGCGGTGCAGCAAAATTGCATATTTCTGATTTTTACTGATTCACAGCTTATCTGAACCACGGACTAACTATTAACCTGTCCCCTGCAACACTGCCCCCAGTGGGCAAAAGAAGCACCACGTGTGTTATTTGTCAGTGGCTTATGACAGTGTTGCAACAGCAAGTCACTCTGTAAAATGTTTATAATACCCACTCCAATGCTGTGCCTCTACAGTCTCTATCATGCAGTATTGTTTTAGTTTTCTTTTATCACCACCCGCCAGTATTTCTCCTTTCTCCTCGTTAGTGTTGCTGGTAAGTGTATTATTGATAGAGGGGTGCCTAAAAACAGATGCTATTAAAAACCATCCTTCGCTTGTTCGCTTTATTTACAAAGAGAATGCCTGCTAAAAATGGAACGGCCCACTAGCCCAGGGCTCAGTCTGTGCCAGGCTCTCTCTTGTTTTTTAAAAAGAGTGGCATGCAGGGCAGGGGAATGGTTATTAGAGAGGTGCATGTAAGCCTTGCCTGGTGTGATACTTTGTAATCAAGCACCAGAGCCAGTTCAACACAATTAACACAATTCCTTCTTCATGCACAAGTGAGATAATGAAAGCCTCAGGTTCATTAATGAAACACAATTAAAAAGGTGGGGCTGGGAGCAACAGAGAGCCCTGCTTCTGGCAAGGAATAAAACGCTGGGAAATTAAATGGGCACAACACGGGCAGCACAAAGGGCTTTATTTGAGAGGGTTCATGGAGACCGCCAGGGCTTATTACACTATTCAGTAGCTTTTATTAGATTTCTTTAATGTACTTTCTGCCCTCATTGTATCAATGACAAATGATATGTGACACACCCTGTTTAAATGCTGATTGCAGTACAGCTTCGTTCTCTTGTTCATTTATTAAGATCTCTTCACTTTATTTTACCGGCTGTGTTGTTCTTGTTGTGATTATTTATTTCTTAGACAACCTTATTCAGGGGGACTTACAATTGTTACAAAATATCACAATGTAAAGTATTACATTTCAGAATATCATATTACAGATAAGAGCAGTTGTAAAGTACAATAAAATCAGTAGCAAAAAATAATTGCATGCAAGAGTGGGTTCGACTGAGAGCAGTTACACTTCTATTAATAATATTTGCTTATACAAGTCCAGTAAGTATGATGAATGGATGAGAATGATTTCAAGTAAAAGCAATTACAAAAAAACGTGAATACAGATACCTATAAGAGTCAAATACAAGATTCAGGAAATCATTATAATTAAGAGCAGTAGTAGAATACAGCGAGGTATAGAGCAGTTCAGTGCAAGTACAAGCTGATGTAAGTACTGGTACAGTTGGGTACCATATAGTCTAGTATTGAGAGGTTTACAGATGCTGTCTGAGCAGTTGTGTCTTGAGGAGGCGCTGGAAGGGGGTCAGGGACGGAGCAGTCCTGATATCCGTGGGCAGGTCGTTCCACCACTGAGGGGCAAGGGAGAAAAGGAGCGGGCTCTGGAAAAGGGGGAGCAGAGGGGAGTACAGCTAATCTGCCAGTGGTGGAGGAGCAGAGAGGGTGTAGGGAGAAATGTCAAGCCACTGTAATTACTGTACATTACATCGTTTTAATTTAGATTAAGACTACCACAGTAAATCTTGTTTTATCATGCATAACTATGTAATAGTGCTAAATTAAAAATAATTAAAAAAAAAAAAAAAAAAAAGTAATTAAAGTCTTTCTCAGTGTCTTCAATATTCCGTCTAAGTATTACTACAGTCTTGTTGAAATCCGTATGTTTAGTCAGTAGAGGCAGGGTGATTGATTATGTTGATTAATAATAATAATATTTATTAAACTGCTATGTTCACACATGCAAGCTGATGTCCCAAAAGCTGCAGTGATTAGCCTGTTCCAGAGCAGGCAATATCTTTGATGCAATAAAAGCAGCATGGAGGGGGTGTCCAGGAGCCGCAGCGTGTTCCTATAATCACAGTCCTGGCTGCACTGATTGCTGTGAAATACCAGCAATTTGTTGACCCCATTTTTACATCATAATGGGTTTGAGCCGGATACTAAATTTCCACCAGCCACTTTTGCCTTGTGTGTGAGTAAGAAAGTAGAGGGGGGTTCAGGTGATGGGCTGTCACAGCCCTGTTCTAAGCATCAATGGTATTCCAAGGAAACGTGTAATTTGCATGTGTTAAATTCTGACGGGGAAATGGGACAATAGACGCTCGTGTGCAGGAGGACAGCGTTCCTTCCTCATAAATTTACATCCTAATGGATTTCACAGTGAAAACCCAGCTCCACCAGACAAGGGACCAGCTGCACTCCCTTCTGTTCCTGTGCTGTTTAGAGGACAGAAAATATACTTCTGAAATGTGTGCTGTATTCAGAAAGAGACCAGCCCCCTCCTGCACACTCAATCCTGGACTTCAGATAGGATAAATACTGCATTATTGGTATTGAAAGGACTGGCAAGTATTACTGCAGTCAAAAGGATTGTCTTTTCACAGTTTGATTCTGCCAGTTTTTTTTTTTTTTTTATGTTTTTTTTTCCTGTTTCTTTCGGCTATAGCTCGTAAGGAATAAAAACGTCGCACATTAAATTCAAACAAAGTCAGCAAGCAGCACCTCAGCAGGGCAGTGTTTTTCAGGAGCTCTCTCTCTCTCTAACAAAGAATGCGCTGTGCAGGCGATGGCTAAAACCAGCAGGTTAACAATACCAGTGCTTTCCTATTACAATCTTCGCTGCCCTTTGTTAATCAGCGGTTTCTTCTTTGTTTTGTAGAACCGAGTCGGTGGCTGAGAAGATGCTGACCAACTGGTTTGCCTTCCTGCTGCACAAATTCCTGAAGGTAACCTGCCCACCCATTCCCCCAGTCAGACTGCAGATTTGTATGTACACCTCTATAGGTGGAGCAATAGTTTGGTTCTGTAGACACACTGAACTTCTGCTTCTAAAAGGAAGTTCCATGGTATGTTAATAAAAGCAATGAATCCTGGAGCCACATCTCGTGTCAGCGGGTCTAGGTCGCTGGCATGGTGAGAAGGGGAGGGTGGAAGGCATCTCTGATTGCTTGCATGGCAATTCCTTGGAGCAGAGAGCAGAGAGGACTGAAGCTCATGATGAGCATGGGGTCAGCTAGGTACAATACATAGACACTGTATAAACAGATATTACAGGTGGGTGCAAAACACCACCAATCTGAAACACCTGTTGACTGGCATTGTCTTTGGTAACTCCTGGCACTTGCTTCCAGCCAACCTTCTCTGTCCTGAACATGAAGGATTCGGTCAGATAGCTAGAGAGACAGTTGTATTAAACAGAAACCTAATAATATATACATTCTATGTCTTGCGAGTTCTGGGTGAGATGCATTGGGTATAGCACTCCCCTGTGTTGTGATCCCATCTACCTTGTGTTACACTGCTGCGCTGTGCCGTGTCCGAGCACTCACCCCTGCTGTCCGTGTCTGCGTGTGTTTCAGGAGTGTGCCGGGGAGCCTCTCTTCATGCTCTACTGTGCCATCAAGCAGCAAATGGAGAAGGGACCCATCGACGCCATCACTGGAGAAGCACGCTACTCCCTGAGCGAGGACAAGCTCATCCGCCAGCAGATTGAGTACAAGACTCTGGTCAGTGGTCTGCTCAGCTCCAGCATTGCCGAATGGGTTTGTTAACCCTATCGTGCTTCAGACGCCCCTGTATTCACCTTCTGATTTGTTCTCTCACCAGTTTTGTAACCTGTCCTGATGTATTTTTCTTCTAGTAGGGGGATATGGTGCTGTTATCTTACAGAAAAAAGAAAATAAATGGTTTTGCGTTTACCAGCTTTGAATTTAGGCTAGTACAGATAATCTAATGGGTTTCCTGCTGTTTCTGACAAGCATGGTAATAGCCCTTCAGAGCCCCAGCACAGAACCAACAACCAAGGCTACTGTGGCGTGAACAGCCCCTCAAGTGCACCTCGCTAACGGGCCAATTCGCTCTCCCTCACAGATCCTGAACTGCGTGAATCCTGACAACGAGAACAGCCCGGAGATCCCTGTCAAGGTGCTGAACTGCGACACCATCACACAAGTGAAAGAGAAGATCCTGGACACAGTTTACAAGAATGTGCCGTATTTCCAGCGCCCGCGGGCTGTCGACATGGACCTTGGTAAGAGGGGCAGTGGCACTCCACACACACACACACATACCCACACTGTACCTCAGCCTCTCCCTGGGATCATTTTTATAAACACCTACAAATTCTTGAACCTCCCACTAATGGATTCAGTGAAAATCAATACCTTTTATTTCTTCCATATAATTATAAGCCTAAGTTATACTAAAAGAAAATTCTAGCTAGGATTAAAAAGTGATGGGTTGCTGTGATTAGCACAAACTAAAGGTAATGCAATACACTCTGCAGAGAAAAATAAAATAACATTCTTCAGCTTGGGAAGATTACCAGCGTTATTTTTTCGTCATTTGTATTATTCAATGAGCTGTCAAGCTCTTTGTTTTTTTTTACTTGCCTTGTTTGCATTGGGATATTAGTTTCTCTCATGTTCATTCTACCTGACTTTGACCTTGAGCCAGACCCTTGCAATCAATCCATGAATTCTCTGCAAGACATTTATTTAACCAATTAAGAAGGCTGAAGCACTTGAATACACGTCACGGAGGGAAGAGCTTCTCAGAATAAGAAACGGCTGAAATGAATCCTTGGGGGCTCAGGGTGGGTTGTGCTGCTCATTTAATCCGAGCGATTAACTTCTCTGTTGTCAATCCGGAAGAAACTTTCTAAACTGCACCAGTACACGATTCTTTATTCCACTTTATATAATACATTTTATAAAATGTTGATGAAAATCAGTCTAAGTTTAGCATACAGCAAGGGGTGTGCAGGTTTCTTTAAGGCTCCCATCACTCCCCCTTCATAGGGGGAGAATAAACAGGACTAAACGTTACATCATAGACTCCTACTTACCATGAGCATTCATGAGAACAAATGGAACAGCACACATGGACACATGTACCAGAGCTCAGCATACAGGTTTGTGCATGTGCCTGTGGTGCATCGTTTGAGCCCCACCCAGCAGATAGGGAACAGTCCCAGCAGCCCTTTGATTGGGTCCTGTCTCTCCTCCAGAGTGGCGTCAGGGGCGGATGGCGCGAGTGGTCCTACAGGATGAAGACATCACCACCAAGATTGAGAACGACTGGAAACGGCTCAACACCCTCATGCACTACCAGGTAAAAAAAAACCAAACAAACAAATCCAGCATGCAGAGCAATTCAGAAACCTGCGTGCGACACACACCTTGAAGCCACAGAACGCATGTTCCATTTTGACTCTCACTAAAAGTTCCAATTCTAAATTCTATTCTTTCTCGGAAATACAACTAGCTCATGAAATATTGAGGAGAAGGCTTTTGTTGATGACGTGGCAGCTTGAATATTTTAATACCAAAACTCGCTCTGTCTAGGAACCCCAGTTTCTCTCTCTGCTCTTCCAGAGGTGAAACCACTAACCTTGTAATTGGTGAATAGCATTATGATCTCCAGGGGCTGCTGCTGAACAGGGAACTCAGTTCAATGCATTTCCAATTTCAAGGTTTGAGTGGCATGAGATAGGTAAAGAAGATTAAACATTGAAATACAGAAGGCTGTGGTGAGGAGGGACATGGAGCGCCAACAAGAAGGATCTGAGGCTTCCGATATACACTTGTCATATTTATTGTGTTGTGTGTGGTATGGCAAGGGCTGTCTGTTTGAGATTGTCTTGGGTTCATGTTAGGTGCAATCTGTATACACTTTTACAGATGGATATTTAATGGAATACCCCTTTGAGGCGTTATTGTTGAACATCCTGTTTAAATAAGCAGAAGATAGTGCAGCTGATTGCAATACAGCTTTCTTCTCTTCTTCATCTATGAAGATCTCTTCACTTTATTTTACTGGCTGTGTTAGTCTAATTACAGTACATTACATCATTTTATTTTACATTTAAAAAAAATATCATTCATAACTATGTAATAATGCTAAATTAAAAATAATAAAGATCTAATTAGTCTTTCTCAGTGTCTCCAATAATAGGGCTAAGTATCTGCATGTTTAGTCAGTACAGGCAGGGGGATCGATCATAATAATAATAATAATAATAATAATAATAATTAGTGATGCATTAAGGAGGATTACATCAGAATGGAATTCACAGTGAAAACCCAGGAATACCCCTTTGAGGTGTAATTGTTGAACTTTAATTTCTAGGCGCCTTTTTTCAAATAGGTCAGAAGTTCTGCAGTATCTTCTTAAGGCCTCGCCCATAACTCAAAACCCTGACAATATCTGGCTCAGTTGCTTGTCTTTCCTCGGGCAAAGGCCTGTATAGCAGGGGGAGAGGGTAGGTTTCAGGTCAGCGAAAGTCTCACACCCTCTCAGGGAGGGTTAAAGAGTTTCACACTGCCAGCCAAGCAGCTGGAACTAACTGGCAAATTGGAGCACTGGCCTCACACAGAGCAAGAAAACGGAACATCTTTTACCAGTGGAGAAGGAGGCTGGGGAAGCCGTTACAATGTCTTGTGGAGGAGTCTGCCGCTTGGATATTGGATATCAGTGTTGCACAGCACAGAGCAGGATGAAAAGTGCCGGAATTGTCTCACAGTGGTGTTGGCAGCTAATTGTTTTAATTTTTAAACCATGTGCTTATACAGTGAGGTATTCATTCTGTAATATATTGGACTTGTTCTGGTCTATGTCCTCGACCAGCGCAATAGAATTAAAACTTAGAATTCCTAGCATATCTCCACCGTATACGGCAAAGGCATAACTGGAACAAGGGGCATTTCTATATAACTTTGTTTGTTCCAGTTCTCTGGAATTCTTTAGAAGACCCAATTTTTCCCCCTGATGTACTTTTTCCTTTAAGCTGCTGCTATAATGCAAAGAAAAAAAAAAGAGCAGGGAGCAATAATAAGCTGTGGTGCCACAGCTGGCTCCCGCTGTCAGCTTCGGAAGAGGGAGACGGCAAGGCTGCTCTCCGAAGGTGCATTTCCAATTCCTGTGGCAGAACTGAAAAGAGCGTCTGCATTTCAAAAAGCCTTTCAAGTCCATCTCCAGCCTGGCTATTAAAACATTCCCTCTTAACCCAGGGGCCAGCCTGGAACCTTTAATAATGGCCTTAAGAGATTTTTCTACAAAGATCCGCGGGCTACTCGCTCCCTCCCTGTGGGGGTCAGGCAGCAGTGGAGGAATGCTGAGGCATTCTAATAAAGGGGAGGGGTTCGGGTATGTATTGGGGTTGGATTGTTTGTCATGCCGACTGTCAAGGGGGAAATACAGGAGAGATTAGAAGCCAATTTCAATTACCAAAAGTAAGATGATTCTTAAAGAAAATGAAAGCCTGTCTGAGCACAGCTGTGCCCCTCTGTCTCGGGAGATGATGGATTTGCATTTTCAATCTCTGCTGGGCAGCTGTATTAATAAAGAAGTATTTGATGGGCTGTGTACAGCCGCTGATTTCGTGTAAGTTCAAATAACCCTAGGAAGAAATCAGTTGCACAGAGAGCACTGAAAGGGAGGCATGGGGCGTTGGGGGTGTAAAGACAAATCCTTTCATACAGTGCTGCACCTCATTGGCTTTAAAAAACGGAAGGCATTATACTAAAGGAAGAAAAAAGAAACTTGCAGACATTCTATGGTTTGCATAAAATTCTGCAGGTGTTATCTAATTCCTTATTCTATTGTGGATTCCATTACACTGCAGAATATAGTAACCCACACAGCAGGGTCTGATGGAGACAGTCCATTTTTTGCTGTAGTCACGTTGTTAGATTTTCACTGTCTGTATGCTCTTGGTTTTGTGATATCTCACGGCGCAGCTGAAGTCAGGCAGAGCTGAAGAAGCTTGTGGAAAGTTGAACATTATGACTGACAGTGTCCCTGTGCTCCCCAAGGATGCTGTTAAAACAATCAATAAGCTGCTTGAGTGAAGCGGTGTGGTGGTTTCATTGTTCTCTTTTCTTTCCCCAGGTGTCAGACCGCTGTGTGGTGGCTCTGGTCCCCAAGCAGACCTCGTCATACAATATCCCACCTTCCGCCAGCATCTCCCGCACCTCCATCAGCAGATACGGTGAGCAGCGCGCACGCATACGACAATCATGTGTGTGCCATATAAAACCCCTGTGGTAAATATCATATAGGGGGTTGTCAAAACTTCACGCTCTGCTATAGCGCTATTATAGAGCCATGCAAGGCGTAGCCCAGTTCACAGTACATGCTGCGATGGTGAGGTAAGTTGAGACTAACTCAAAACCGCTTCCCCAGCACTAAAGAAAACGCCTGAAACCGCTTTTCCCATGGATTTAATCACACAAGTCCTGTAAACAAAGGGAAATTCTGTCGTCGTTAACTAACCACATTGACAGTGGTATTTATTGTTCAATAATCATACAGATTGCCCCGGCTGCAGTGGGCCTCGTTCTCATGCTGAACCCATCGCCGCTCTCCCCAGACGCCACTTAGTTAACGATGTAAATGGCTTCCATCTGGACGATTCTTGGCCCTGGTAATAAAACTGGGAGTTAAAGGCAACTATGATAACAAATGTATTTCGTGTGAGTTATTCTTCATAGACATGAGAGCTGAAAACCGAGCAGAGCCCATTATTAAGACTTTAATGGAACGAGAGCAGGTCTTTCTAACTTGCTCATCAGGAGAGGAGTGGCGTGATCGATGCCGTGTGGCTGTTCCTCAAGAATGCTGCAACAATTACAGCATCCAACAGATTCTTTTTGAAAGTCATTTTCCCAGAACAGCTGAACGGAGATAATAAGGTGCAAATGGGGATTTTGATTCTCCCCAGTTGTGCAGGTTATGCCCTACTGATCTCCACACACCCAGGCCTATGCTCTAACCCAGGGGTCTCCAACCCTGGTCCTGGGGAGCCACAGGTTTTACAGGTGTTTTTACATCATCAGTGGCTAAAGATCTGGAACACCTGTTAATCTTGACTAATTAAGCCAATAACTGGTTCAATTTTAAGTAATTGAGATTGGTTGAAATGAAAACCAGCAGCCACAGTAGCTCTCCAGGACCAGGGTTGAAGACCACTGCTCTAACCACCCCACCAAACTCCCCCGAGCTCACCGCAGTGAGGCAGCCTCAGAGCTGTGGGAGTTCAACCCAAGGAATTTTGTGAATTTTCACCTTTGATCTCAAGGCCACATGGCTTCTCACTGTTGAAGATTCCATTTGAAAGTTCTTTTCATTTTTAACTGGCTGTTTGATCACCTTGAGATGGAGGGAGGTTTCTTGTTCATCTGATCCATACTTTTTACAACAACCTTTAACCTTAAAATAATTAAGTAGGGTTATCTGCCTGTGGCATTTTAAACGGTTGTTCCAGTTTTCTGATGTATTGATCAGTTGGGTGACAGGGTTACTGAACATGTGAAGCACTTAACCGTAGCTTCTCAGTTTCTCTGTGGCACGGAACAAGCAAGAGGAATTCCCAGTGTCTAGAGCTGCAGGTCAACTGCAGAATTCAACTCAATTAAACAATAGAAAAGTGCAGAATCTCCTCCTCAGGGGTCATAGACCTGCTGTCTATGACCTTCAAGGTAATGATAATAACAATCCAATGACACATGCTGGTTGACCGCGGTGTCCCGCTGCGTTTCCTCCTCAGACTCCACATTCCGTTACACGGGCAGCCCGGACAGCCTGCGCTCGCGAGCCCCCATGATCACCCCCGACCTGGAGAGCGGGGTCAAGGTGTGGCACCTCGTCAAAAACCACGAGCACGGAGACCAGAAGGAGGGCGACCGCGGCAGCAAGATGGTGTCCGAGATCTACCTGACCCGTCTGCTCGCCACCAAGGTACTGTAGCGCCTTCCAGAGGGGACAGGGGGGAGAGGCTACCCTAGCAATGCCCATGTGGACAGGGAGATAACACAGGGTTGTGCTATTAAAGAATACTTTAAAGTATTGTTAAGTGTTGATCACATTGATAACATTTAACCCTGGTATTTTAAATTTGTTTTACTTATCTATTTCTGAACATTACTGTACACTACTTTTAGAGTCCTATTTTGAAGCTAATGTAAATGTTCTGAAAATATCAATAATACTTCGGGTGATAAATGACCTGCTTCTACCTGCAACTAAGTTGTTTATTGCTTCAAAATAGAAAACAGGCCCATACAGTTAGATTACCATTTTAAATCACTGCACTCAGCAGTATATAAATAAGGGCTTCTTCATCAACACTTGGTGAAGTGTGTTTACAGTGTCCTGGTGTCAGCTCGGTATGGGAGGTTTTTTCATTAAGATCGCTGCCGGCCAGACAGCTCTGAATAGCACCTCTGCAGCAGCTTGTGGGAAGGTAAAGGCTGAGATTGAGTGGCTGGATGTTAACTAGGAGAGCTTTTATACTAAATTATATGGTGCACCTCTTCAGTGTAAATTGTCTGCATCGTGTAGATGGTTAGGATTAGGGTGTGGGGTCCAGCGTGTGCAGGCAGGGAGAGCTGTTCACTGTGTTTTTAATTCTCCGCGGTTGTTTCGTTCGCAGGGGACGCTGCAGAAGTTTGTGGACGATCTGTTCGAGACTCTGTTTAGCACGGTGCACAGAGGGAGCGCTCTCCCTCTGGCAATCAAGTACATGTTTGACTTCCTGGACGAGCAGGCAGATAAACACGGGATCCACGACACAGACGTGCGGCACACCTGGAAAAGCAACTGGTAAGAGAACAATACTGACATTTTACCCTTATTTTTTTAGTAGTCCTAATTTATTTGAATTTTTGATTGTTAACCAGTATGTGCTAGATAGTAGTACTAGTTGCAGTTGTAGTAATTAAAAAAAAATCAAGGTGCTCATGACAGTTCATAAGAATCAAGATATTTGAATGAAATGTACTATAAAAACGCTCAATAGCTGTAAATTTACAAACAATAATGGAAACTGTAAATTCAATCACAAATGTTTTGACAAAATCTTAATTCATACATGTGCAATTCAATACTAAATTATGTGAGATCTTTTTGTAATACATAAACAGGTAAATAAATAAATGACGACATTTCCTGCCACTCTTCCCTCCCAGTTTGCCCCTGAGATTCTGGGTGAACGTGATCAAGAACCCGCAGTTCGTGTTTGACATCCACAAGAGCAGCATCACGGATGCCTGCCTGTCGGTCGTAGCGCAGACCTTCATGGACTCGTGTTCCACGTCTGAGCACCGCCTGGGCAAGGACTCCCCGTCCAACAAGCTGCTGTACGCCAAGGATATCCCCAACTACAAGGGCTGGGTGGAGAGGTGAGTCCCTGGGACTGCTGCTAGTGTCAATCCTTTCATATCTTCTGAAGAATACACGGGATGCATTTTACCTGTGAAGGGCAAACAGTGTACCAAGTACCATTTGCATCATGTAACTAGCAGCCCTTTTCATTTTATTGGTCGTAGTTCTCTAAAATGAATGGTATTGCCTGTTGAGTAGAAGAGTGCTGCTTCCCCCCATTCCACTGTGCTTAAGACTGTGCCGTGTGCCTGGAGGAGCAGGAGAAGAGTTGAATTCAGTCATAGACCGGCTGAAGCGCACATGTCTGTCATCTGTTTGACCCCCGTGCTTTACTCTCTCTGCTCAGGTACTACGCAGACATCGCGAGGCTCCCTGCGATCAGTGATCAGGACATGAACGCCTACCTGGCGGAGCAGGCGCGCCTGCACTTCACCGACTTCAACATGCTGAGTGCGCTCAACGAGATCTACTCCTACGTCATCAAATACAGCGAGGAGGTGAGTGCACGCTGAAGCCAGGGAATTCAATCAAACTCAGAATCCTAATGCGCAGAGCGCTGCTTTGTGTCTCACGTAACTGCATTGCTGTGGCACAGTTGTATAGAAAGAGCAAGATGCACTTTTGCCTTAGCAGTGACCTTCAGGGCTATAATTGGATGAAGCCATATAACTGGGAGATGGTGATAAAGCAATCAAGCACATCTGATCATAAAGCAAGTGTCTAAATAAAAACACTGATAAAAGTCTGCATCCTTGTCTCCATGTGATTGATTTAGCATTCAGTCCATGCAAGTCTGTTTCCAATCACACTCTGCTCACAGCAAAGGTACGAGCTTAATATTCACACGTACCAATGTGAGCTTCATACAGAAAAGAGGTGCGATTCTGCAGAAACCAGCTGCAAAAACAACACCAAAAATAACTCGCTGCAAGGTCAAGGACAAAGTCAAGCAAAGGCAGAACTAATTTGAGTTGCCGTCGAGTAGAACAAAGGTATGAATTTGTGAATGAACCCCAAAACACTACAATAGCACTCAATATGCACACACCAGTAGTAACTTCAATTCCCCCTGGAATGCAATATCGTTGCATGCGTGTAGGTAAGTTCATTCATTAAACTGGCACAAAAGCAGTTCAGCTCGTGCCTTGAGTCCTTGAGGTTTGTGTGCCCCTAGTCCTTCAGACCCATTTGACTACAATATAGGAAACATGCTTAAATGGATTTGGGAAATGATAGCAGAACCTGTGCTTGCATAGGGAAGGGAGATTAATAACAGAGCACTAACCCTCAGAATGAGAGAGTCGGGTGCAGCCCATTTCTCAATCATGCAGAGCGATTCCTGGACAACCCCCTTCATAGACACAGGGCAATACTTAAGAAGAAGTGCTATAAAACCCTGTAGCACTTTACCAACCAATGCATGAACCTCAATTACAGACCAGTTGTCGGGTCATTGTTCACAGATATTAACGATTGTGCATTACATATCAGTGGCCTGAAATCTAGCAATCTGCCCTAATAAGTTAGTGTCCAGACTTCAGCATGGTAGCTGTTTGGGACCTGTACGCTGTGTGCTGACTCAGCATCAGCTTTAGGCTTTGGCACCTCCCAGCTGCCATCTGTATTGATCCCTGATTCCCTTGTTTGTTTTACCTGATAGATAACCTCAGCGCTGGAGCAGGATGAGCAAGCGCGCAGACAGCGGCTGGCATACAAAGTGGAGCAGCTCATCGGAGCCATGTCTATAGAGAGCTGAGGACAGGAGGAGGTGTCTTCTGAACCCAATCAAACTAATGAAGTCATGGGACACATTGCTGGAAGGGACCAACACAGACGCGCACACACACACACACACACACACACACACACACACACACACACACACACATATATCTGAATAGTAACACTAGTCATCAGTGTGGCTACGTCAGTATGGTGACTTCTTCCTGCAGTGTAAATGGCTTCCTTTCTTCCAGTGATGTATCTCCTTCCATTGACAATTCCAGATCTAGGGATGGACCTTTTGAAACTGCAGAGTAAAATGAAATGAAACCTAAAGCAGCAAATCTGGAAGGGACCAGGACTGTTTCGCCAGCCTGCTTTGCATGGGAATCTAAAGCTCTGTATCTTGAAGCTGGGGGTGTGCTCTTAGTTCCCATTTATTTTTATATATTCATAGGTTTTTATTTTGTTTTATTTTATTTTTAAATTCTGGATTCAGCTTATTATTTTTGTATTTTATCTCCTCATCGAGTGGGTTAACGTGGGTGACAAATTTTTTTTTTTTTTTTAAAACTAACTGAAAATGACTGGTACTGTACGTGGACTGCTCTTAGATGTGTCTTTTGAGCTGCTGGCACAAATTTGCACACAAACTTCCCTTACCCAAGAAAAAAAAGAAAAAAAACAACATCCAAGAGCTGAGATTGGATGAAATCCGAAGACTTGCCTTCGGGACGGCTTGGATGTGCCGAGTTGAGAGTCTTAAAAGACGTGTGTTCAAAGTCCCCCAAAGGCTTTCGAGCTCAAACCTCATGTGATGGAAGGAAAGGGGACAAGTGTTGCGTAGCATGGGAAAGCATCAGCAAGGACCCTGGGGCTACAAACTCACTCTTTAAAGACTTGCTACTAGAAGAAATGTAATTACAAGTTTTGTTTTTTGTTCTCAGTTTGCATTTGTGTATAAATCCAGTATGTGTATATAAAACTTTTCCACAAGGATTCTGAAGGAGAGTCATAACAGTCTTAGTTCAGTGGATATGAATGGCTATCGTTGCAACCTTTATGGCCCATCACCAAAGCCTGTTTCGACAAGCCTCTTAAAGCTTGTCTTTTCAATTCCCTCCACTTGGCCAAAATATTCTCCTTGCTGTACTTGAGCACAATGAACTCGAATACAGCACAGTGTAGATCTGTTCTGAGATTGTGTACACCGCTTACCTCCTCCCGGTGAATGTCAACACTTGTGAGCCGTCAAAGCTTTCCAAATCAGCTCTGCTTACCTTGAAATGCCAGGATCTCTGCTAACTTGGGTCAGGGCATGTTTGGTTTCACTCAATCCGACCAAGAAGGGATTGACAAAGAGGAATCATTTTGAAACCCTGTTTACATTGAAGTTTACAGATGAGTTAGACCAGCGTGTATATGTGTTTCACAACCATGTGAGGATCACATCAGTACTCATAGCCACCTAGACCTGAGGCTGTAGGGCTGGTACAAAGCATGCAAACAAATGCTGCTGACATGAAGTATTCAGCTGCAGTTTAACTTAAGAGCCAGGGAAGGAAGTGAACAAGCAGAATACAGAACGTGCCAATAAGCAACAGGTGAGTTCTGTGTAGCAACGGTCTTGTATACCGATTTCGTATGGTTTCATATACAGTAGAATAGTCTGAAAATCTTAACCCTCAACCCAAACTCAGCATGGAGAACCCCTTACTGTGCAGTAGTTTAGTCACCAGGAGAGCATTGCCTTCTGCTCCGTTCGTGCCAAAGGGTCACATTCACAAAGCATTAGCATTAGGGTGGGAAATGCAGCACTGTGTTTACAGCAAACGCTTTATGAACATTGGGCACGTTTCAAATCGCAAAGGGACATTACAGGGAAGCGGGAATGTGAACAGACAAGAAAGGGCGGAGCTTGGCACCTGTCTTGCCAGGGTGTGGCTGACTGTAAATCCACCGGCAAGGAATTGAAGTACAGGAGTGACATTTGTAACTGCACGTTAAGGCAAGGGTTTCCCAAACTGAGGGTAATGTTACACGTGCCAGGGGAGGAGCCATTTAATTACACGAGCGACGCTGTCAGCTGCTTGAGTGTTGTAATGCAACACTCACTACCTTGACGTCACCTCTAGCATAGATATATATAGTCTTCATACGGTTACCATTGTACATCAAAATGGGAGTGATTGTAACAATCAATACCCCTAATTACAGTTTGGGAACCACCCCTGTGTTCAGAGAGGCAGTCAATGAGAAATCTGAAAGGATAAAAAAAAAAAAAATAGCAAGCTGTACCTTTTATGCAGTGTTCAAAAAAGGCATTCATGTGCACATTGTTCTTAAGTCCCCAAAGATCTTTTGCGACAGACTTAATATTTCATTAAGCATGTCAGATGGCTCTGTTAATTCCTGCTGTATTATTCATAATGTGTTGCAGAGAGGCAACAGGTAATTAGAAGTGCTAACATGCTGCAGCCCGGTCAGGGGAATTGAGTTTGCCACAGTGTTCATTCCTCACAGTGCAGTGTTTACATCAAAAGATACTTGAAATAAGCAGGTTTTAAGTTATTTAGTGAAGCGTATTTAATGATGACAACATTAGACTAGAAGAATGGTAAGGAAAAGGAGGCAGTTTCACGTCTCTGCAAGCCAAGGTCAGTCCTGTCTGGTGCACCAGCTGAGTTTAAATCCCACTTGGAGAGGCGTGATTTCAATGTTACGAGCGGGATGAGCAACAGTAAAAAAAAAAATTAAGAGAAACCTTCTTCAGGACTGTGGGACTCTCTGGTTGATAAGGCCCGCTTCTTATTCATTCAAAATAAGTAGATATGGATTTGTACCTGCAGGCACAGCACTCCCCAGCTTGTCACACTTGTTTTGAAGAGTGTTTGAAAAAGCCCTTTAGCTTTGGTTTCCTGCTCTTGCTTTGATGCGTGTCTTTGATCTCGGAATCATGTGCGCACCATGTGATCAAGATATGGACTTCAAAAGGTCCCGAGACATAGACAGCGGTGCTTGACATATGATTAGTCTGTACAGCAGCTGGAGAGCTCTGGTTTCAACCCTCTCTCATCTTAAACCAAGCCTCTGGTTTTAAAAAGTGCATAGAAAATCACCAGATTGGTCGGGGACAATGCTTTTGGATTTCCTCCAGGCTAAGGACCCAGAAACCTTGAAGTCTTTATCCTCTCACGTCAGGGGTAAGCACCTTGGGTATAAAACAGCAGTCACCTGTCGTAATGAGCGGCAGTGTTCTGACTGCATTGCAGGACCTGCTGTTGCCACACTTTCTTGGTATTGCCAGCTTGTCATTGTAAATGAGAATGTGTACTCAGTTGACACATCTGGATAAATAAAAGGCTTTGATTGATTGTATTCAGTAAAACTGAAAAGTAAATGAAATACCTGGTCCATAATAACCTTGCGGTACCTGGAGCCTATCGTGGCGGTCCTGTGTTACTGTAATTTTTGAGGTACTCTACTACACATTTCCACCAGATTTTGATGCCTAGTAACTTGGTGAACTAAAATAATTATTATATTGCTGATGGACCCAAAAACATCCCTAACTCTTCAGGTTCTGTTCATCGACAGTGTTACTGGAGCTCTCATAGCTTTGACGTATGGATTGCTGATGCCAGCTATATACCTGTCTTTTTTTCACACCTCTCCTATACTAACTTTACAGCGAATTCTGGTGACTAGTTTCTTTGTTTTTTGCTGTAACTGAGCCAGGCAGGTTCTTAGTGCAAGCTGCAGCAGATGTTTTATAATGCAGTTATAATCTGAAGGTCTGCCCCCAGGGATGAGGGGGGTAGTGCTAAGCAGTAGCTTGTGACTTCATCACCGTTTTACACAGTTGCTGCTTGTACCTCTGTCATATTGATAAGAGCATTCAGGCCAAACTGACCATTATTGAGTGACCAAATCCTGTTTATTCATCCAGCAGATTTATTTTCGGGCTTGGATTATGAAATCAGTGAGTTCAGTGACTGATCGCTGAGTTTCTGGTAAAGGGGTTTGTGTATTGGGGGTGGGGGAGGTGCATGTGGAGCATGCAAGTCAGCAATTTAAAATATTGTTTGGTCTAGTTTTTTTTTTTTTTTCTTAATATTTAAGACATATCAGATAGTGTAATAAATCATTAACCGCAGCTGTAGCCAGAGAGAGAGAGAATCTGTGCAGTGTGTTCTGTAGATAGAGCCCTACTGTACGCAGGCTTTGTCTATTCTAGCCGCCTGCCTTTGTGGAGTTGATACGCTGTCTGAGCCAAACTTGACCCCTGATCTTTAAACCCTAAAACTTTAAAGGGAATTCATCTTCATTTAATGAAATAACGAACTTCTGTCAATCGAAACTACAGTAGTATCGACGATGCCAGGTTCAATTTTATTTAAGGTTGTTTTTAACATGACTATACGCTGTGGCAGGATGACACAAGAAGAAACAGCAAAAAAATACAGTTAAATTAAGTCTAGGAATTGAATTTTGAGTGGACATTTCAGGCTTTTCCCACTGAAGGGGAATATATATATATATATATATATATATATATATATATATATATATATATATATATATATATATATATAGTGTCTGACCTGCTTGGTCATCTCCACTAAAATCATTCTGCACTAAAAGGACCAAAACAATAAACCCGAATGCGCTGCGGTCCTACAGAGCAATGAGAAGAGGATTCGATTATAAAACTTTGACATAATCAAAAAACAATGTGTTTTATGCACTTTCAAAATGTTATTGGTTGAAGTCAGCAGTCCAGTTTTGTGTCATGTTGCTGCAGAATGGCATAAGAAAATAAAATAAATACACAAGCTTAGAGCTTATCACTTGCAAGCCCAAGCCATGTGACTCTTGCCTTTTCTCCCTGTCCTACCTGTTCATTCGTTCATTTGTAGACACTGGAGTTCTGTATTATAGCAAATAAAATAATATACAATGGCTGTCTGTTATTATTGTTGTTTTATAAAAGGTGTTGTGAAAATTGTAAGAAAGTTAAAAGTATTTAAAAAAAGCAGTTCTGCAAAAAAGTTGTCTTTGTTTTGTTTTTTGTTAATGATAATATATTATGGTGTACCTATTGTAAATATGAAGCACTGCTATTTTGCAAGCCAAGGATTCACTTTGTACTGTTGTTATATATAATTAAACTTTACTGGTTAAAAATGTGCTGCTGGCTGTCGTCTTGTTGCTCAACCCCAATCTGTAAAACAGTTTTTATACTGCATGATACAAGTTAGTAATCCCAGAGGTCTATTCCAGAGGGCGTGGCGCATTGGCCCAGAGAGGACACCTGCGGGGCTGGACAGGTTCTTCAGAGCCGCTAGCTCGCTGACATCCTCTATCGAATTCCCGGGTGTAGAGGAGGAAGCTGGCTTGGGGGGGGGGGGGGATTGCTGAGGTGAGGAGAATAAAGCTGGACACTGTAAATTGTGGATAAAATCGGGGTAAAATAATTGAGCACGCATTTAAAAAACAAAAGGAACCCCAAAGGTTATTATAATAATTAGCACAGGGGTTCTCAAACTTGGGGTCACAGAGGGGCACACGCAGGCTGTACAGTATATAATGGTTACATAGTGCAACACAACAGAGCTATAGTAAACGTTTCATTGTGTACTCAAATAAATTATTTGCTTTATTATTGAAGGTTTTTTTTTTTTTTTTTTTTTTTTTTTTTTTAAATCGACCATCAGTTAAAATTGGACTAATGTTCAGTCAGTATGCTTTTATAGTACTTCTAGTAGACTTGTCACTTCAGGTTTCTATATTAAAGGACAAGTTCCACACACCCTCCAGCTGCATGCCTGTGGGGTGCCTTTGGCAGTACTGTACTGTAGGGTTTTTAAAGACTGAACAGGAGTGCTTTAGAACCTTCAATGCCTCTGAACAGAATGTAGCCCTTTCTGGTTACTGGTTACAAAGCTGCAAACACTTCAATAGGCCTGTGATAGTGACGGCCTCGTTAGAAACCTCTGTAGTCATTATGCTGTGCTAAAAGGGATTCAGATCCACAGAACTTTCCTTCTTTTATGCACACTTCTAATAGTTTTTCTTTTTTGAAAGTGTTTTGGACATAAAACACATTGGGAAGTGGATCTAAAACAACAGATGGTTTATATCTTGTGTAAAAACCAGAACAAATTTACTAATTTGGTAGTTAAAGAAAGGGGCTTGTAAGTAGGAGGTCCCGGGTTCAAATCCCTACTCACTGTGTGACCCTGAGCAAGGCACTTAACCTCCTTGTGCTCTGTCTTTCAGGTGAGACGTTGTTGTAGGTGACTCTGGAGCTGATGCGTAGTTCACATACCCTAGTCTGTAAGTTGCCCTGGAGGGCACTCACGAGTGACATCACGAAACAGGGAGGAAATTACATCACAAAAATCAAGGTGTCGCATACAAAGATTCACCCCCAGTTTCTTAGGTGTGTATAGTGCAACAAGAGCAAAGAATGACCCCAATACCGAAACTGACAATCTGCAGTCATAAAACGCTCTAAATGCCCATTCCCATGAGCTCCCCCTTAGATCGCATTAAGAGTATCTGAAATTAGCCAAGAGCTTTCTCATTCACTTAGCTCAATAACCCTTTCAAAGATCTTGGCCCAACACCAAGGGTTAAGCAAAAGCAGCACCGCCACCTGCTGGACACTGAGCTCATTACACCTGCCCTCGATATTAGCCATTGCAGCCTGCCAGACTGGAATGCTGTCCTCTGGAATGGAATTCTTTAATTCTCCAATTCCACAGTATTGTTTATTGTACAGAATACTCTGAGACCCCACTTACACTGAATGCTGATATTTATATAGAGTACGTCAGTGTACCGGACCAAGAGATGCAGGCAGTCTGGTTTGATGATTTTGTGGCTAACTTAAACCCACTCACTCTCAAAAGCAGCACAAGCGCCCAGCTTTGCCTGCTTGAAAAGCTGGAGCCTGCTAACCCCAAAACAGACATCCAACACATATAGAAAACGCTTTACTGAGCGGTCCAGTTAATTGATAATCTAGTACAGTCTTCCGAAGCCAGTTCTACAGCAGCTGCTGAATTAGTCAATTGCCACCGACAGCTCTTGATGGATGAAACAATAAAACATTCTAAATATTTTATGTTTTGTTCTTCACGCTGCCGACAAGAGTCTGGAAAAACAGAAATCTCTGTACAAACGTACTTGTGATCACGGTCTCAGGAGCAACAACACGCCTCTCCTCGTTCCTTCACACCAATTGCTGGGCGTGTTTTATGATGCATATTTTATGGCACCTTTTTATTGTATTGATATCACAAGGGGGCACTCGTTTATGAACATAAAATATGTACCAGCACATATTCTAGTCCTTTATATACTGCACATATCTTGGCTCCCTACCAATTTATTTATTTTACTGTGCATTTATTTTTTGCCTGTAGAGTCTCTGGAGGATTTAAGAAATCCACAGTAAATAAGTAATAGTACACAGATCAGATTTTGTTTTTTTAATGTTTAGAAATGGTAACTTCCCACAATAGGGTGCGCTAACCTTACTTTGCACAATCAATATTTAAACTTGTCTTGTAATGGACCTGCTATAAATATTTAAATGTGTGTTTTACAGAAATATATTGTGTCCAGTAAAAGCTTCCTTGGATGAGTGCCATTAGGTTATAAAAGAGCCGCTCCAGAGGGCATGATAATGTTGCATAGACTCAGCTGTGAGAGCCAGGCTGTGTGTGCGTGCATGCGTGCATCACTGTGCGTACTCTGTGTGTATGGACGGTAGTGTTCAAAAGTTTGGGAACAACAAATGATTTAAAGTAAGACTAGGGGTGGGGATTGTACGCCCATGCCTTTTTGTTAAATAACCTGGTATCCCTGAATAGAGTAATCGTCTCCTCTTTAGCATTTGCTAAATATTTGAATGCGCAAAGATATCAGAAGTAGAATGGTACCCCGTAATGTTCTCCTTCTTCTAGGAAAGCGGCACAGATGGGGATGGGGGGTTTGTTGCCGGATCACTTCACTAGATTTTGTGTGTTTGTGCTTCAGTGATTTCCAAAGATACCCAAACTGTTTTGCATGCATTCTATTGGTTGTGTGCACTGTGATGTCATAAAGCTGATAGAGCCCATCATACAGCCCTACCATGGAATATCTTTGTAAAAGTAAGTCCCGTCCCCCCAGGTTTGTTTTTGTCATTATGTTTTTTTATTATAATAATGGATATTCTGCCTTGTTCCGAAGCTCTTTTAAATACGTGGATTTCCTATCCTCCTGCAGCAGATCCACTTGTTTCTGCAGCCCTTACCTCTCCCTGTGCTTAATGGAGAGGCTTCATCATCTCTTTCTAAACAGATAATCCTACAGCTCGGAGATCTATTCAAAAAAGCGCCAGATTTTTGGCCCTGTAATGCCATCTGCTTTTATTAAAATGTTTTATAAAATCAGACATTCCATTCGTTCTGGGAGATTTGGTGACGGATTACTTAGCAAATTCCTAAATAATTAAGGCAGTCACGAAGCAGCAGCAAATTTTGAAAAAGAGGACCTGCAAGGATGAGTGATAGAGTGAACCAGGGTGAGTGAATAAAAAATCAATCTGTTTTTCTGGGGCTGGAGCAATGAAATCAAATTACTTGCTGCTGTGCAAGTAGAGCTGCTGAGGGAGGGAGACAGGAGGGAGAGATACAGGCAGGAAGGAGGCAGGGGGAGACAGGAGGGAGGCAGGGAGACAGGAGCGAGGGAGACAGGCGGGAGGTAGGTAGGAGAGAGGGAAGCAGGGGGAGACAGGAGGGAGGGAGGGAGATAGGGAGACCAGAGGGAGGGAAGCAGGAGGGAGGGAGGTAGAAGAGACAGGAGGGAGGGAGGTAGGAGAGAGAGAGGCAGGTGGAGGCAGGAGGCAGGTAGGAGGGAGGGAGGGAGGTGATGCTGGCTCATCTAAGGTTTCCTGACAAGATGTACCTGTTCTGGAGTTCCAGAACAGCTATGGCCAAAAGTTTTGCATCACCCTGTAGAATTAATTAATTTTGCTTCATAAAGTCGAATGAAAGCTGCTGAAAATGTTTCGTTTTTTTATTTTTTATTATGTTTCAACCCTAAAATTCTAGGTTTGGCCATAGCTGTGCATCCAATTACTCTGACATTTCCTTCTAGAACTGGTTCAACAAAACTACAGTAGCAAATTTGAGCTCCCCAGCATCCCAATAGTTTAACTACGAGCCCAGGAACACAGTGAGAACTTAACCCCTCACACATACCAGGCCTGACACCTCCACTAAGACTGTCCAAATTGAACCCAGAATCTGACCTGTAGAGACAGAACACTGAAAACCAGCATTGGGAGAGAGCTAAACCATCACACATTGCACGTGCGGAAGCTGGCGAGTGCACAACTTTTATGACAGAATGAAAAAAAGCTTGAGTTCTTCTTGCATGGAGTTCCCTGAGCTATGAGTGTGCCAGCATGAAGCGCTTGTGACATGTCAACCTCATCCTTCAGGACGGCTCTTTATATGCAACTGACGCCTGTCAGTAAAACGCAAGTGCCATTCATCACGCTTCGTTTCTCTCTCGACGCTCCGCCAGCTGGCCTGACTTCCCGACTGCAGTGGGGGTACCAGCTGTTATCATCTGACTCTGCAAACCCTTAACCCTGGAAGCACCGAGGTGAGCTCTCTGCCAGCTAGCCTCTCCATTGGAAAACTAGCAACACTTAGTAAAAGGATATTTGCCAGTGTTTTTATTTTATTACTTGGCTTGACAGCATTGTGAAATACTGAAGGAGTGTGTTAAGTTGGTTGAACAACAGCCTTTTCATTTCAATCCACTTTCTTTCCTTGTCTCTGAATTATGCCCTGTTTTTTTCTGACGAACAGCTGTCTCTCCCACCGAGACTCGATTTTGTTGTTGAACTTTCAAACGTGCAAACGTCGATTTCTTCACCTCTTAATGACAAGGCTCAGGTGAGAAACTTTTGCCTAATCCCCCATCACTTTTCTCCCTGTGTACAGCAATTTCCATTTGCAGCTGCTAACTCTCCCTGCATCTCATTTCACCTGTCAGCAGGCCCTCTAATCGTTGGCACCTTTTGCAGGCTCGGCCTAATTTGAATCTGTTTCAGTTGTTTTTCCTATTCTTTTTTTCACAGTTTTTGAAATGTGTTTTTCATACATTGCAATCCCCATCTCCCCTCCCCTCTCCTCCAAAAAAAAGTATTACATATGCAAGAAAAATAGACAGAAGGGATGTACAGTAATAACTAACTGTCAAGTCGATTCCAACCATGTCCTTAATTATTAAACCCTTACCTGGTTCTAAAACACTTAAAGGGCGAGTCTCATTGGGGCTTTCTAAGACTCATTGAAAGTACAACACATGCGTTTGCAATCGCAAGTATCTGAAATGCATGCTTGCCTGTCTTCATTCTGACTGCTGTGCTACAGGTACCCAGGATGCTGTGCACTGAGCTCTCAAGTTTCAAAATGACATTGCAGTGCAACAGAAACACAGTAATGGACGATTATATCCTTTGGGGGCGAGTTGCTATTTTCACTTCATGATCTCACTGTAACCCCGATAAGGGGTACAGATGGCATTATGCACATGTTAAACGATGAAGTCTCAACGCTCTACAAAGATATTCTGTATGATTTCTCAACAGCGGCAGTGCACAAAAAATACCACCACGCCTTATTCTCATTAATCCACTGTCACTGAGTGGTTTATAGACCCCATCATTAACATCACCAATTACAATAAAAGCCTAAAGGAGAGAAGTCTGCAGGAGGGCAGGGGTATGATTTATAGAGCGTCTTTATTATAATTGTAAGATCCATGTCCATTTAGATCATTAAAACAGACCCCAGTTGGCCCGATTGCATTTCAGCAATACTGTACATGTAGCTGTATTCCGACTGCCTGCTCAATACGAATCTCTATCCCGGGGTCTGCCTCTGTTAGAGCTGAGACAAGCCTCTCCCAGTGTTCTGTAAAGTAGAAATGGGAATACCCTAAATAATGCTGCCACAGCACATCCATGCATACCCTGCCCAGGCTATAGTCCAGGGAGCACAAATCCAGTCCTTGCGGTGCAGATCCCTCCAGGTTTCATTGGTATCATTGAATGATGAACGGACTGGAAGAAGGTTGGTCCAGTTAGATCATTGAGGGAATGCAGTCTATTGTGGTCTGCTTTTCTATGTCTGCCTTCCACCCCCCTTTGCCCGACAGCTTGCTATCTTGAATCAAATGTCCATGGCCACACGTGCCCGGGATAGCAATGCTCTGCTTTCCAGCGAGATCTTTGAGAATTATTTAAAGCTGAACTCTTCCTGCGATATAAATGTTTTATAGAAGACCTTCACGCTGGTCTAAGAGTCAGGGAACAGCTGATCACAGGCAGACTGGAGTGACTTCCAAGAGAAGCCGGGCGCCCGTCTCGGAGGGGTGATCCCTGGTGAGCATTTCATACATTTTCAAGTAGAAGAACTAAAAAAAGAAATGTAGCTAATTGATTCAGCGGGAAGTCTTAATCAGTGACTGTGCAAAGGCACCGCGTCTTGTCGATACTGTGATCGAAGCCTCATTTAAGTTTACATTTCTAAATGAAGAGAAAGCATTCATGGGTAAGAGCTCTCCATGTTCTGGAAACACAAATCAAGAGGTTAAAACAATCTGCCCCCTGGACAGCATCTTCACAGGTGTCCAGTGAGACTCCGCTTTAACCACGGACATGGGCTGCTGTTTAATTGCTCATTAAGTACAGATGGCACTTTGTTACTGTCTGTATATTTTGGTTCATAGGGAGAGGGAATCTGTCCTGCTTTTGTTTCAGTTTTGCAACCTCCCTCGTGACACCAGCTTGCCATAGGTGGGAAAAGGTTAAGCTAAATATTAATTATTAAGCGAGGGGACCCACACTGCAGACCACGTGGCTCAGAGATTGGCTGACACCTCCCTATCTCCCCGGCAGAGTGAATTTGAAATGTCTTTATGCTGCTTTCCAGCCACTAGGTGGAGCTGACTACACATGTCAGAGGAGTTCCACTCTCCAGCTTGGCAGCCTCTGACTAGCAATGCAAAACCATCCTTTTACCTCCCAAACTGCATGAACCCACCACCGTGTCTCACTGCAGCACTGAGCGTGGTTTGCCATGCAGGTCACCTCTCCTGCCCATTCTCAAACAGCCTAACCAGAGAATATTAAAATAATACAGTTGGCAGCCTGTATTCCAATTCCTAGTCCTTCCAGCTTTTTACACCCTAATTCTCCCTTAAAGAAGTGATGACAAGGCATTGAAATCTATTTTCTAACTTCTTACAACCTTATCACTGATCCCCTTTTCCGGTGTGATACAAAAACCTTTTGGTCCTGTGCTAGTAAAATTCAGGATTACAGAAAATCCACCCACTGCTTCATGATATCGCATCACTTCCTCTGCTGTAGGTCACAGGGCCTCTTTGCAGCTCGATCACTGGAGTAAAGGTGACAGCGTTGTGTTGAAATGGTGTTTGGAACAGCTCTGTATAATGGCTGTGTTTTTTTTGTTTTTTTTGGTTGGGTTCAATTGTTAAATCCCTACTCTTTTTCAAACTGCCCTTAGGTACCAGACAGATGCAACTTTCCTCTCTGTTTTCAGCATCACTAGTGTCTTTTAAAAAAAAAAGAAAAAAGTAGAACCAAAGGGTGGACTCTCCAAAGGAGGAACAAATTCCTCTGGGAAATAATACAAGTCTTTCCTGTGCTTTAACCTCCAAACACCAGATAATGCTGCCACCCAGTGGACACCATGGTAATAATGTTGATACCTCAGCCTGTGGTATGTTTTTTAATTTCAGTGTATTTTGATATTGCCATTTGTAAAACCATACTCTGTACTTTTTTCTGGAATCTAAAATGCATTATACCTCTACTTCTGTGCATCCCTTACTTCAAAAACAATCTGGTGGGTTAGTCTGTAGAACTGGTGTTGGGGTCGTAACTGCTGGGTAGGTTTTAAGTGAGTGTTCTCAGTTACAGAGTAAGCTATTAAAAACTCTGAAGTCAGGGGACACTTGCAGAGTGAGGGTGCACAGCTGTACAGGAGGGTAAGCTTTCGTGGGAGCTAGTAAACCGCAACGAAATTCAGGAAGGGTGGGCTTGCTTCTGATAGAGAGATCATCTCTTCCAAAGTGTCAGATCACACTCTTGCTGCATAGCGAGTGAACCGACTGCTCACAGATTAATGAGATGCTCTCCGCTTCAAGTGTTTTCACACCTGCTTTCAAATCCATCTCTGGCTGAAACTAGGCTCAGTTCACAGGGATCTGTATTCCTATGTGAATGATTTCACGATGTGCATGCATTTGCTTACTGCGGTTGCGATGGCTTCTTATGAGCACTTCATACACACGCTGTAGAGAAACTATTCTTCAAGCTGCATTAAAACCCTTGCTGTTACAGTACATCTCAATATAACTGTACTGAGAATCAAAAGAAACGTATCACTTATATTTGAGCATCAAACGAAACTAATCACTTATATTTGGATAAAATTCAGATGTGATCGAGAAATGACAAACTTTGTTTTAGAGTAGGTGCAGTGACTTTTTATTGTGCTGATTAACAATTGACATCACAAAGATGCTGCAAAATGATCTGTCCATCTTGGGCAGGTGTTGTGACTCTTGGTCTCCCAGTTTTTGGCCTGTCATTGACAGAGTGTGTCTGGTTACACAGTCTCGCCAGGTTCAAAATTGCTGGCTGTGAGCGCCCAAGACAGCGAGCCACAGTACGTCCTAGTCCAGCCTCCATCATGCCTATTGCACGAAGGCGCTGCTCTCTTGACAGACGTGGCATATTGTTTTTTTCTGTGATTTTCTTTATTGCTTTTATTCAAGCCTGCAATTCAACAGCTGAAATCACCCCCTAACTAGTGTCCAATCAACTGTCTCTCTAATTAGGTGATTAAGTGCATATGCTTCAGTCACAGTCACTCAAGTGTGTCGTGGATGGATGATTGATCGAGTGATTAAAAAGAAAGCAAAAACATTTTGTTCATGATTTATACACTTTCTTTTCTTGAAAAGCTTGCCTATTATGCGAGTTCTGGCTCGACTGCTGCTGTCAAATACCGGCTTGACCACACCACTGATGGACACGGAGGCAGCAAAGGGGGTGATAAGGGGGTGATAAGGGGGTGTTCAGTAAAAAGGGCTTGGTTAAAACCCACCCCTATTCTGGAGAGGCCCCTTGACCTCTTCTAGTGATCTAATCCCCAGTGTCGCTCGGTCCCCCGGCCACTAAGAACTTTGAATGCGAGGTCAGCAAGTGTCAAAACGAGCCAAGCTGACACTTTGACAATGTCTGCCCTGCCTCAGTGAGTTTCCAACCTCCGAAGTATCCTGTGTGTGTGTGTTTTGTGTTATTTATAATGGGGGATTCCACCCCCCTACCCCCCCCACCCCCCCTACCCTGGAGCGTTCACGCCCGCAAGTGCGGGGGAGGTACAGGATCAAGGAATAGCAGTCTCTTGGCATGTCCCTAGAATCAGCCTCGGAAGGAGTCTTACGACCTTGTCTCGGAGGACTCTCACCTCGTGGGTTGAGACGGGGTCTGTCGTGGAGCTGTAAGGTGTCCGACATGGCACTCTGTTCACAAGACAGGTCTGCGATGTGTGTGAGTCAGTGAGAGAGAGTGTGTGTGTGTGAGAGTGTGAGTGAGAGTGTGAGTGAGAGTGTGAGAGAGGGAGTGTGTGTGTGAGTGTATGTGTGAGTGACAGTGTGAGAGGCAGTGTGAGTGAGTGTGAGGGAGTTGGAGGGAGGGAGGGAGTGTGTGAGAGAGGGAGTGGGAGTGTGTGTGAGACAATGTGAGAGAGGGAGTGAGTGTGAGTAAGAGAGTGTGTGAGTTTCTGTGAGAGAGTGGGAGTGTGAGTGAGTGAGAGGGAGTGTGATTCAGAGTGTGAGAGAGAGGGAGTGTGAGTGAGTGACAGAAAGAGGGAGTGTGAGAGGGAGTGAGAATGTGAGAGGGAGTGAGAGTGAGTGAGAGTGTGAGAGGGAGTGAGAGAGAGAGAGTGAATGTGAGTGTGTTTGTTTTGAAATTTTAAATTACTCTTCTGTCACATTCCATTATGGAAAAAAAATTTTTTTAAACATTACCAAAATTCCCATTGTCTGGTTCACTTGATGAAATGACTTTTTCACTTTGACAGCCCTTGTCTTTTCTGGCATAATATAACAAAAAACACAACAACATTGTTTGGTTAGATCTTCTGTCTTCACCAGCCTAGATATACCAAAATCCCCCCCTCTCCCCCTCAGTGGTAGTCTTCTGTACCTCTGTTTAAATATCATATGATATTAGGAATGCTTTGAGATTGCTCTCCTGGGTCGATATTAATCTGGCCTACTGTACTTGAACATTTAGGTATTCAAGCAAATATGCCTTCAGCATGCACAATGTGATAATGCCTAATGATCTGGAAAATAGCTCTAGTAAAACATCATTTCCTGGCTTTGTTCTTTTTTAACAACAGCCTTTTAAACTCATTCACAGTAGCAGGCCTGCCCTCATCTCTTATGAATCCACAGTGCAGGAAGGATGGGGAGGGTGGCCTTGTCACTAGAACTATTCTAGGGAAAAGAATAGCAGGAAACTGGGAGGTCTGTGGGAAGTCGATGGGAACCTGAATTAAATAATAAGTCAGGTTTACAAAGCAGTGGGAGGACGAGGCAGGTTAGTAAAGGGGCAGGGGCTGTTGTATTGTTTCCTTTTTGCAGTTGGTGTCACACCTTTAACCCTGCTACTGCCTCCACACTCATATCTTACATGAGGTACACCAGAGAGCCAACAAGGCCTTTTTAAAACATTGACATGAGTCTACCGGGCATTCTGCTAATCACAGACCCGCCCCTCTCCCAGACACTAGACTTCAGAGGTTAAAAATTAATTTTTTTTGGTGAAAATGAATCATCCCCATGATCTATGCGAGCGTGGTGCCTGACTAGAGCTCTGAGAGGAGTGTTATTGCAGAACGAAGGCTCCCACAGCACAGCTCTCGCAGGGTAGCTCGCACAGGGCAGTGCTGCGTGCGCTACTCGTAACAGACCTCATCATTATATGCTGCAGCCCATTCACATGATAAGGGTGATGAGTTTATGTACGAAAATGAATTTTATTTCATAACAATAACCTAACCCTAAACTTAAGGGTCGTCTGGTATTATGGTCACATCATAGGGGTGTTGAGGGTCAATGAAGCACTACGTAAATTAGTGCTCTAGCAGCTTTACCCTGTGTGAGCTAACCTGTGTGAGCTACCCTGTATTGAGCTACCCTGTGGAAGCGACGCTGTGTGAGCGACCCTGTTTGAGCTACCCTGTGTGAGCTACCCTGTATTGAGCTACCCCGTGGGAGCTACCCCGTATTGAGTTACCCTGTATTGAGTTACCCTGTGGGAGCGACCCTGTATTGAGCTACTCTGTGTTGAGCTACCCTGTATTGAGCTACGCTGTGGGAGCTACGCTGTGGGAGCAACCCTGTATTGAGCTACGCTGTGGGAGTGACCCTGTATTGAGCTACCCTGTGTGAGCTACCCTGTTTTGAGCTACCCCGTGGGAGCTACCCTGTATTGAGCTACGCTGTGGGAGCAAGCCTGTATTGAGCTACGCTGTGGGAGCGAGCCTGTATTGAGCTATGCTGTGTGAGCTACCCTGTTTTTAGCTACCCTGTTTTGAGCTACCCTGTATTGAGTTACGCTGTGGGAGCGACGCTATGGGAGCGACGCTATGGGAGCGACCCTGTATTGAGCTACCTTGTGTGAGCTTCTTAGAGAACATTTACTTAAGATAATAAGAACACATTACAATTGACAATCTACAATATCTGGAGTTTCTTGAGTCTCATCAGGGGACAGGAGAATCATGCTTGCACTTGGCAGGTTTGCAACAATCATAACATTGTCCAATGATTGTGGAAAATTGAGGAACCGTGTGAAACACCAAAAAAACCCTGAACTTTAAAAAGGTTTTTTTGACCGGCGCTAGCACTTTATACACAACTATACACAAACAAGCTGACATCCTTAGTAAACAGGAGGTCTGGCTTCATCTTGCACCATTTACTGTTAAGGGTGAGATGTATTTGAACTGGGAAAATGACAAACAAGCAGGCATTTGCTGGGCAATCCCCAGAACCCTTCAGTGCATGCTACAAAAAACAGAGCGAGCTGCAGTAAAGCACAGGCAAGCATGGTAAAGCTTGATAACAGGTAGGAAATAATGGAACTGGGCACCTACACTGCAAAAGTAACTGGCTTCTGTTTTGGGGAATTTCAAGCACCCATAACATACCCTCCACTCCCAAACCCCAAGGTCAGTTTTTTTTTTTTTCGTTTTTGTTTTTTGCAGCAACTTTAGTATCAGAAACAATGAAAAAAATGATGACCCAGCGCTAGAGCAAAACTCTAACCAACCCCGGGTGTTTGGGTACGCATGCCAGACGGTAGTGAAAACCCTTGCAGACCATGCATTCATTATACAAACCAACATAGTGAAAGCATGGTTAATTGCAAGGCGTATGTAGTGGAAAACATGGTAATATTGTATTAGGGATGGTGGAGCTACAATTTGCAATCTCCTATCAGTGAATTCCAGCATGCCAGGCCTTGTTTTGTTGGCAGAAAACCTTCATTGGCTTGGTTTACGTGCACTTGAAAATCAACTGTACAGTCTTTTGGCAGCGCGACTTTTACACTTCAATGCTAGAACCACCGCGGTTATACTCATACTACAACTGCTGGTACATTTTAAACAACATCAATATTAAAATGAAAGACAAAATATCGGATACAGCTCAAAAGTTTTATTCAAGCACATCATATCAAATAGCTGCACAGCCAAAACGTTGTATTTAAATGAACAATTAAACATAAAAGGGTTTATTTTCTAACTTACCACATATAAAGCACTAGCCTACTTAAAAAAAAAAAAAAAAAAAAAGAAAAACTATAAAAAAAATAAATAAACATTTCAAAAGAAACTAGTGTGTAAACAGGTGTATGCACATACAAAACTGTAAAAACAAAAGTCTGGTAGTTTTTAATCTAAAACGAAAGTAACATACGATTTCTCTTTTGTGTGTGTGTGTGTGTGTGTGTGTGTGTGTGTGTCACTCGCAGCACAGAATCCAGGTTGAGCTGGCTGCAGCTTTGCAGTTTTCTGATCGAAATGGTTCTGCTGAAGCGCTGTGGCTAGGTTCAAGATTAAATCTCTCCTACATTGTACAAAACAAAGGAAAATGCCACCGTTTACCTTTCCTCACTTAGTCATGTTTCTAGGTTGAGAGGAAGTGCCCAAGGAGTCAGTCAACATGTTCTTCAACTGCATAATGACAGGGAGAGAAGTGATACACTGGACTTGAAGTTTATTATACTTTATTATACTGTGACTCCATTATGTCCTGCAATGTATCATAGGTCAGCCATCTGCACACAATGCTTTACAAGAAAGACCCTATTGATGGTCTGAACTGGTGGCGTGCTCCACAACATTTTCAACCAGTATAAACTGGAGTCTGTCTTCCAACGTCTCCAGAAGTACTACATGCATACATACTGTACACCTGCATACACACGCATACATACTGTACACCTGCATATACACGCATACGGTGGCTTGCGAAAGTATTGACCCCCCTTGGCATTTTTCCTATTTTGTTGCCTTACAACCTGGAATTAAAATTGATTTTTTGGGGGTTTGTATCATTTGATTTACACAACATGCCTACCACTTTGAAGATGCAAAATATTTTTTATTGTGAAACGAACAAGAAATAAGACAAAATAATAGAAAACTTGAGCGTGCATGAGTATTCACCCCCCCAAAGTCAATACTTTGTAGAGCCACCTTTTGCAGCAATTACAGCTGCAAGTCTCTTGGGGTATGTATCTAGAAGCTTGGCACATCTAGCCACTGGGACTTTTGCCCATTCTTCAAGGCAAAACTGCTCCAGCTCCTTCAAGTTGGATGGGTTCCGCTGGTGTACAGCAATCTTTAAGTCATACCACAGATTCTCAATTGGATTGAGGTCTGGGCTTTGACTAGGCCATTCCAAGACATTTAACTGTTTCCCCTTAAACCACTCGAGTGTTGCTTTAGCAGTATGCTTAGGGTCATTGTCCTGCTGGAAGGTGAACCTCCGTCCCAGTCTCAAATCTCTGGAAGACTGAAACAGGTTTCCCTCAAGAATTTCCCTGTATTTAGCGCCATCCATCATTCCTTCAATTCTGACCAGTTTCCCAGCCCCTGCCCTGTTCTCGGGGTGATGAGAGGTGTAATGGGTTTGCGCCAGACATAGCGTTTTCCTTGATGGCCAAAAAGCTCAATTTTAGTCTCATCTGACCAGAGTACCTTCTTCCATATGTTTGGGGAGTCTCCCACATGCCTTTTGGCGAACACCAAATGTGTTTGCTTATTTTTTTCTTTAAGCAATAGCTTTTTTCTGGCCACTCTTCTGTAAAGCCCAGCTCTGTGGAGTGTACAGCTTAAAGTGGTCCTATGGACAGATACTCCAATCTCCGCTGTCGAGCTTTGCAGCTCCTTCAGGGTTATCTTTGGTCTCTTTGTTGCCTCTCTGATTAATGTCCTCCTTGCCTGGTCCGTGAGTTATGGTGGGAGGCCCTCTCTTGCCAGGTTTGTTGTGGTGCCATATTCTTTCCATTTTTTAATAATGGCTTTAATGGTGCTCCGTGGGATGTTCAATGTTTCGAATATTTTTTTATAACCCAACCCTGATCTGTACTTCTCCACAACTTTGTCCCTGACCTGTTTGGAGAGCTCCTTGGTCTTCATGGTGCCGCTTGCTTGGTGGTACCCCTTGCTTAGTGCTGTTGCAGACTCTGGGGCCTTTCAGAACAGGTGTATATATACTGAGATCATGTGACAGATCATGTGACACTTAGATTGCACACAAGTGGACTTTATTTAACTAATTATGTGACTTCTGAAGGTAATTGGTTGCACCAGATCTTATTTAGAGGCTTAATAGCAAAGGGGATGAATACATATGCACGCACCACTTTTCCGTTATTTATTTTTTAGAATTTTTTTAAACAAGTTATTTTTTTCATTTCACTTCACCAATTTGGACTATTTTGTGTATGTCCATTACATGAAATCCAAATAAAAATCAATTTTAATTCCAGGTTGTAAGGCAACAAAATAGGAAAAATGCCAAGGGGGGGTCAATACTTTCGCAAGCCACTGTACATACCGTACACATGCATACACACACATACATACTGTACACATGCATACACAAGCATGCATACATACTGTACACATGCATACACATACACAGACACGTAGGACTTTTGGTCCCACTAGCATCAGCATGTCAATTTTAGAGAGCTTGCAAATTGCCTGTTTTGTAAACAGATCAGGTGCCCTATTTATAGAGACAGATTCCTTCTGTGTCCTGGCGACTCATGTGTTAGTCATGCATTGGCTTTTTGCTGCCAGCTGGCAAACGGACAACAAGAATCTGAAAAATAAACAAGCGGGGGGGGGGCCCACCAGGTCAAGTAGCTGGGGCACTTTGGGGCCACCCCCAGATCCGCGTGACTATACCAGGGCACAAGCAATACATTTAACAGAGAACTCTTTGCCATGAATACCAAGACTGGAGCTCAAGGCAACTGCCAAGAAAGCAAATGCACAATTAAAGGAGCGATCGAGTATTGCTTCGCAGTGAGCCAATCCCAAACACACTTACAAGGCTGAAAAATAAAAACTCACACACCGCTACTGTGTGCAGGTTCATCAGAAATAGGCTGGTGTGAACAGTTTGAATGAGCGATTGAGAAAAGGTGGACCATGCTTGTCAGGTGAAATCACTGCAAGCACTCTCCCATTTAGACACTATGCAAGTAAAATCATATTTTGGGTGAGAAAAAGGCAACATTACCTTGAAGTCATGAGTACTTTCAAGAAATATATACAAAAGGCTTTCTATTTTCCACCTGAAAAGAAAATCTTTTTCCCTGCCATTCAGTTCTAATAATTATAATATTATAGTATGGGAAGATGCTTCTATCAATGCAGTTACTGTGTTCTCCTAGTCTCCTCCCACTAGGATTAGGCTGTTACAGTTTTTATAAATCTTGTTTTCTGTAGATCTTCCTTTCTCATTCTCTTGAGCATTCCCTCTCCAAGGTTGACAAAATCAAGAATCCAGTCGTTTTTTTACCAGTCACAAACACTGCGAGTGAGTGGATTCAGCCGTTCATTATATTTTACATTACCCTCCTCCATACCTTGTTTCAGTCGATTCCTAGACTGCCAGACTGCTTAGTGCTTCCTGTTGCATTCAGTCTTCATGTGTTCAAACTCCCCCTCATCCAGGAACCCAGCTTTGTCAGGCTGCTGGGCTTTTTTCTAAAGCATTTCCAACTTATGTGACCCCAAAATCGACTCAGAGATGCCAAGGTCACGACATCCAATCGCCTGTATAAAATGAGGAGTGATCTTTGGGAATACTCTTCTCATAGGAGTGAGGCAGTAAAAAAGTTCCTCAAATGAGTGAGCATATTCACACCCTAGCCCTAATTCATTCTTGTAGATTAACATCATTCTGGTAGATCTCCGCTGAAGTGTAGTTTCATTGGCTGTACCTTGGCTCAGCCTCGGGTTCTCTTGTTAGCATTGAATTATTTTGGAGACCCAGGCAGGGTCCGCGGGGCAGTACCTGGCACACTGTCAGAACGTTTAAGAGTTGCATCTCTAGTTTTTCTGTGTGTGCTTGTTGTTCATTGGAAACATGCATACAGATTAGCCTCTATGGGGTTTGCTTGCACAGCAAGGCTGCTGATTCAAGATTACAAAAAAGGAATTTCTAATGAACAACATAATAGCAGAAGCAATGCATATACTCATAAGGCTGGTGTCAAAACTCTTTATTCCAATTCATCATTTGCATTTTTTTTTTTTTTTTTTTTTTAGCACAAAACACACCCAATAAAGTTACTTTATAAATCAGCCACTTCATTATGGGCCTGGTCTGAATTAGTTTCTTATAAAAAGGGTTTCAGAATTACATTTGCAGAAAAGAAAGGGTGCTAATAACAATTAAAACAGCATTTAAAATCTAGCCCGTCGTGTCTATCTCTAGTTTTGATTTCTTTTAGAGAATAAAAGTTGTACAAGCATTACTTTGCTATGTTATTTCCCGAAACTGTTTAAGACCTAAATGTACAAATTATATATATATATATATATATATATATATATATATATATATATATATATATATATATATATATATATATAGAGAGAGAGAGAGAGAGAGAGAGAGAGAGAGCAGTATACATTCCACCTGTTCCAAAACCCTCTCCTACAGCCCGACCCTCATTTACAAATATAGAATGTGTCTGTTCTATATGATCCATAGCCTTTAAAGCTACATCCCAAATCCAGGGACAGGCAAGTAATCTTTAAGGGTACTTCAAACCAAAACACAAGCATCTCTGCGACAGCCTGATATATACAGCACAGTGCCACCAACGCCAACAGTGGCATCGAGCCTTTCCCAGAATCATCAGCACACTGCTTTAAATAAAGTGGGATGGAGAGACCTGGGCTGGAAGCTGAAGGGAAATGCTAGTCTCGTACGTGTCTTTGGGGAAGGCACCCAATCTCCCTTAAGGCGCCTCCCTCGCCCCCTCCTCATGATGAAGCGTGGACAAGCCTCCTCTGGACGATGAAGTGGAACCTTTTTAAACATCCCTCTGTCAGTGTTGAGTGTACATGCCACTGCAGATTGTGTGTTCCTGCTCATTAGAGTGCCAGCCTTGGTTTACTGACACCTTGGCCATTTTCCATCCCTTGGTTACGATTATGAGGGCACAATGTATCACCAGCACGCTAGCCTGGGAAACTCAGATTTTTGGATGTCTGGATATGGCAGTAATTAGCTGGAGCTCAATTAGAGCTTTCTGCAATTTGGTTTGGTTGATGAGGGAGGAAGGAGTGATTAAGGTTAATTATCAAAAAATCTGCAGGATGGTCCCCAGATGCTCCGAAAGGCTGGGTTCTGTTTGACCTTGTCTGGGACAGTGTTTGTTGACCGGTGGTTAGCAGAGCAGCCCAACAAGGTCAACAACTATTATCTGGGACTGAATCAGTTCACTGCTGCTCAGGATTAAGCTTTACCCAGTCATGTCCACCGTTGCTCCAGTACAACAATATTTGCAGTAATACTCATAAGTGTATTGCATTAGCAAGCCGGCCTCACTGTTGAAAACGTGTGGCTTTCTATGCTTTTTTTTGTTTTTATTCACACGATTAGTGTCTAATTACAGTAAATGTTACACTCTTAAGTACTATTTGGCATTGCTTTGTTGATTAATACCAGTGCTGACATTTGGTCCCCAAGAACTGAACAGCAACAAAACTGGAAATTCTCCTTAATGTACCTTTAGCAAAACTGAAAACTTTCCATGCACAAGATGTCTTAAACTGTGCTGTTTTAATGTACGGCCCCTGTACTGTACTGTGCTATTGTTTTATTACTCACATACCACCTGTGGGGCTGGCATGGATACTGGATGTCAGTTATTTTACATGAATACAAACTTAACAAGAAGAGTAAACCATGCCAATGTGCTCTTGCAATGATTCTGCACACAGACCCGTTCACTCCCAAACCATGCTAGTGTGCTCTTGCAATGATTCTGCACACAGACCCGTTCACTCCCAAACCATGCTAGTGTGCTCTTGCAATGATTCTGCACACAGACCCGTTCACTCCCAAACCACGTCAATGTGCTCTTGCAATGATTCTGCACACAGACCTGTTCATTCCCAGTGGAGGGGGAGCTTTGTTATAACAATCTGCACAACACCATTCTGAAGGCAAATGCAAATCCAATCCAACAGGTCTAGTCAAGAGACAAAATCTACCATAGAAACAAGAACACCCAAACAAGTTAAACATTCTGCATAAAAACTAACAGTAGTACCAAAGCTTCATCCCCAAATATATTAATGGAAATAGGTGGAATGTCACTTATTTTTGGCAGTGGTTTTGTAACCAAAAACAAATAAAATGGCATTATATATATATATATATATATATATATATATATTATATAGATATATATATATATATATACACACACACACACGTGATGCTGTTTAACCAATCAATTCATCTCAGCTTGACAAATACTGTGTCACCAAAAGAAATGTCTGTGTGTTTGTATATACAGTTTTTAATGTGGTTTAAATGACATTAAAATACTGAATGCTACATACCTACAGATTGATTAGATTGACATAAAATATTTACGGATTTGTCAAAGAAAATGTTCTATAATATGACTGCAACCCAACTGAACAAAATGAAACCGAGAGCAATGTCTGTGATATATCTAATCTGACTACTATAAAATTTATATAAAATAATATTAGTCAATATTATTATAATATATATATGTATAGATATATATATTATATATATATATAATATATATATCTATATATATATATATATATATATATTGACGATTGCTAAGAAATATCCAGTATAATTTACGTAATTCCACTATTATTTGACTGAGGGTGACACTAAGTGTCAACAAGTTGGTTAAATTAACAGCAAACGGATTTTTCTGTATAATTCTGTGTAAATAAATATAAAACTATAAAAAAGAGACAACAATATGAATCTAGAAATAGGACAATAGGCTTTTTTTACACTGGGTTGTTTTATTATAATAATAACAATAATACAATACAAATTGCAGTTATATAGTGCTCTTCATGCAAGCATTCTAGGGCAAGTTTACAAAAGAAATATAAAAAAAACCTGTGTCTAATATTTAATCCAGCTACAAATAAACACACCCAAACAAACATGTTTTCAAACAGGATTTAAAAAATTTAATTGTGCTACCATTCCTGATATGAATCCAAAGACAAGGGGCATTAGAACTGAATGCCTTGGCTCGGACAGAGAAGATTAGCATTTTCCCATCTCAGGGAACGATCAGGGACGTATGGGCTCAGCAGATCTTAACGATAAGAAGGTCCAAGACCATGTATGGCCTTATAGGTAATAAGAAGAACTTAATAATAATAATAGTAATAATAATAATAATAATAATAGCATCAGTAATAAAAACAAACAATTGAGATGGATGCAGTAATTGTACCAATAAGCAATTAAACCCAAGATTAAATGATTAAAAATTGTAATCACAATTAATAGTAATTGTTTTAATTGCTTGACAGCCCTTTTATATATATAAAACACAAATGAAATATTTTACAAAGGACACCCCTAAACGGTGGCCGACCATGCTCCTACACACTCCTACAGAATAGAAAGCCCTTCTCCTGCCCCTGCTCCCCTGTCCCTTGTTTGCTCAGCCTGTGTCTCCTCCTGCCCCAGACTTGACAAGCACACGCGAAGGAGAGCCCTCCTGCTGCTGCTGCTGCTTCTGCATTGCCAAAGAGTTAAGCCAGCAGTGGAGAAAAGGGGTGTGGAGTCAGGAAGGCAAAGTGAGGGGCTGTATAAAACTGAGACTAAAAGAAGACCAGGCACTCTACTATCCAGCTCGCCTCGCTCTCTCCCGCTCTCCCTGCCTCAACAGGAACCTCCAGCACCACCGCCTTACACCTAGACAGAGGAAGAAATACAAACCTTTCCAGACTGCTCCCATACAGAACAGCCTTGAACGCTAGACTCCAGCAGAAGGATGGCTGCAGCAGCACTGAACAGAATGAATGAAGCTAAAGAAAAACTTATTTTGGTCCTGGTCCTTTGTGCCCTGCTGATGATAGGTGAGTACCACTTTGCTGCAGTCCACCATAGGGTTTCTTTAGAATATGAGTTTTTGAAAACATGTGCTTTATCAGTATGCTCATTTTTTATATAAAAAATGTTTTGTTTTTTTAACCCTTTATTGCTTTGCTGTCTGTTTATCTTTGTCCGATTTATTTTAAGGCCATTTAAAAGGGTTTATTTGTAACTTTTTGTATTGCTTGCAATTACTGGAAATGTCTATTTTCTTATTGATTAGTATTTACTGAGCAGCCAGCACTAGCTGCATTGCATATGCACTTCCAGGAGTCTCTCCTGTGTTGCCAATGCATTAGCCTCAGCATGAGTGAAAGTTGTGAGCAAATGTTTGTACCGAGAAGTCTGTCTGCATTGGATAAGATGGAAAGTGTATTTAGTAAGTGGAGAGCTTATAAGGAGAAAATGTAGTCTCCAAGCAACCCTGCTGAGTTTCAGCTGCATCAACAGGGATTAAAAAAGGGACAGTATCACACCCTTAGGGAGACAGGCTCTCCAAATGTGTACTGTTTTTGGGCGGGCGCTGGTTTAGTAACTTCACAGCTTACATTCTGCAAAAGACATCTCTGAAACACAAAGCCCCAAAACCTGACTGCTGATAAACTACAGGAAAAAGATACACATCCTCAGTGAGAGACTGGCCTAGTCTGTACAGCATGCCAACATACCAGGGAGCTTGCAAATAAAATTAGAACGATTACTCATGAAAAGGTCAAACGTTTTAAATAGCGAGAGTAAGTGAATCGCAATGTTCAGATTCAAATCTTATTTTTTTCCATCAACTTTTGTTTGTTTTTTTTTAACATTATATAACCAGGAAATTTTCATTAAGATAGAAGAACAGATATTTTAAGTAAGGCAGGATGTCATAAAATCTAAATACATTAGAAGTTGAAAGTGAGATCCTTTTTAACTCTTTAATCTATAAATGAGCTGTTCCCATTCGGTTTGTATATATGTAAAGGGTTAAATACGAGAACAAATGTACAAATGCCAAGAGTAATTGTTTCAGGTTTCAAACACCTTGGTACCTCTGTTTCTAATTACAGAACTTAAATTTTTTTAAAAAAGTGGATTACTTTATACTCATTACACAGCCTGCATGTCCATTATCAAAACCTGCCGCATGTGCGCTCGAATGGTTGCATTCATTGTTCAATTTTGTTTAATTTAGAAACATCTGGACAGTTTTGTCCTCAAGCACAGTAGCTGAATAACCCATGCAGCCCCCCCCCCCCCCCTTTAACGATTGAATAACCAAGGCTGACTTTTTTAATGATTGAATGACCAAGGCTGTTTTCTTGTGATTGGCTGAATTACTATGACCTAGGACGCCAAAAACAAGTTGAACAAAGTGTGTAGATTGAGAGTGTGTGTACTGCACTGTACAGGGGGAGATCAAAAGCTAACATCGCTCAAATACAATTCTTAGGAATGTTGAACTATTTTGGGGAGAACGAGGGTGAGGTTTTGTTCGGGGGTCAAGCTGGGATCATGCTGAATAATCTATTGAATCCATCCACTTGACATCACAGGTGTTGGAGCCACACCCATATCAGAGACTCTCCCACACTAGCAAAACAGATAAACACTTCAGCCTCCATCGTGACTGCTGACCCCACACCCACATCCTATCTGGACTGTGTGCTACAGCATTAGGAATTTATTATTGATAGCATTTCTTTATGTGTTTGTTTTTCCAGTCATTTTTACCTTAACTGAGAGGAGAGGCTAGGGAAAGGCAGAGTTCATTACATGTTTTGTCTAAACTTTTGGAATAGTTATAATGCACACAGTGCTCCAGTTTAGTTGCCGATGGTAAAGACAAGAACTAACAACCAGTTTAGCAAAGTGTGTGCTGTGTGCCCATCTATAATCATTTTCTGAATTTATTTTACTCACTATTTTAAAGCCTCGAGTAAAAGTTTCCTGGCACAGTTCTGAAACTCAAGAAATTAAAAAATAGATATAGGTTTACTCATCCTATTTACTGACGAAATCCAGCCGACATTCTTTCTTTACAAATTCTTCTATAACAGCGTCATAAAAGCAAATTATATATATAGTGCTACCAACAATAAATTCTGTTTACTTTTTTTTTTTTTTTTTTATTCCTTAGCAACCATAGTGATGATAGTTTCTCATTGGGTTAAACTGGAGCGGAACGGTCAAGAACAGTGTTCCGTCTCTTCAGGATTCCGTTCCTGGTCTTCTGATTGAAAGTAGGATTCCGTTCCTGGTCTTTTGATTGAAAGTAATAACTGCCAATCACAGAGCATCCACTAGTGTAAAGTTACAGCAACTGTTTTATTCTACATGGAGAACATAGTAAAATCACGCGCCAATGTTTATCCAGTTATAATTGTGGTGGTTATAGGTGTGTATGTCCTCTGTTGTACCACCCTGCTACTCTGGCCCAAAACACAAGACGACCAAGTTAGAACCCATACCGAATTAACTCACTAGCACACCCACCCACCACTCCAAAATCCCTCTGACTCTTGGCAAAACTGGCGCTGTTCTGGACCGTTAGGCGCCAGTTTAACCCAATGAGAAACTATCATCAGAGACTGTTGCTAAGGAATAAAAATAAATAAACAAAAAAAGTAAATGTCTACTGACGCCGGAATTTAATGTTGCTGGTGCTCTCTGAGGTACCCCAAATTGCGTGTTTTGCGCACGTAACGAACACATGAAATCTCACAGCAGCCTGGTTGAGCGTGGGGGCCCTAGGCGGTCGCCTTGCTCGCCTTGCCTTAGGGCCTGCTCTATATATAAATAAAAGTAGGAACTAGGAAGACGCATCTTCATTTTATTTTATAGTATTATCACAACCTTTCAGGGTATGCAATGCATGTCCCGCTTGCCCTGTCCACACTCCATTGCAGTGCAGCGCAGCATCATGGTGTGGATTGCCTCGCTGTATAGTGTGTGCATTCCTGGGGAAACATGAAAGAATTTCCAGCTCCCGCTACTTAGCAGAATCATGTGGGAAAATCTCCAACCGCTGTGTTTGAATACCATCTGGAGAGCGCGGAGCCGGGGTGCCTCGGAGGGTGTGGAAAGGCGTGGCTCAGCTGGTCAGCTGGTGATGTCACCCTGTTCCTTGGAGGGAAAGCAAGTGCAGCTCCCAGCAGAAAGCAACATCTGCTCGCTGGCAGGCATCTACTTGGATGAGGTCATATCTTTGGTTTTGTCAGAAAATTCTGTATTTTTATATATATATATATATATATATATATATATATATATATATATATATATATATATATATATATATATATTTTTAGTTTGGGACATAAACAATTAAACTTAGTACACAACACTAAACTTTGGATTTGAGCACAACTGTGGTAGCGCTTTGAAATTTTAAAAATCTGAATCTAAAAAATAAATGAAGGGAAATGTGCCACGTGTATCTTTTTGAAATGATCGCTGCGGTACTGTTTTTTTTTTTTTTTTTTAAGCAGAAGATACGGGTTAGATATTCCGTCATGGATTTTGAAGGAATGGACTAATGGACATGCCAGTTTCAATTACTTACTACACTGTTTGAGTCACGGGAAGGTGAAAGATTGAAATACATGCAGCATGAATAACATAAGCAGTGGAAACAGTAAGCTAGTTAAACTGAAACAAAAAAGCCTTAGTTCAGGGTAAATAAATATGTATATCTGGCACTTGCTGTAACTAATGCGTGGTTTCACTTTCTCTGATTAGCACTATTCCTGGACTATCTAATGTAGGTATGGTAATCCAAGATTAGGGCTAATCAGCATCTGTGAAAGCAGCTGCAAGTGTCTATTCAGTCTGCTTTAGCACACCCCTTTTCTTATCCTATGAAGTTAACCATGTATTCAACATTCATAAGACTCTGAGGTCAGTGCTGTTATTATTGTGAAGCAACAGTACCTGCATACAAGTTCACCTCAGTGTCACTGTGCCACTTCAAGAGCTGAGAGTGTGACACAAAAGCTACTAAGCTTCCCAGCTGAGCTCCACACTCAGTTCCAGCAGTGTTTAAGAACTCTCTCTTGAGTCAACGCAGTTAGCAGCTTTGGGCAACAACATGAAAGAAAGATCTGCTAATGTTCCTTGCTTGTTTTTGTTTTACGTAGTTCCTGAATAATGAGCCTCATGTGGTGAAATTGTGGAAAAAACAAATCATCTATTCTTTCTTGTTGCGTGTTACAAATCTCGCCACCACATTTTACAAGTCAAAATCCCTCTTCCAGCACAATTTGTTCCCCTTCCATGATGACATCACTCCAGCGCTGGCCATGAACTGCAGCCCAGAATTAAGAGAGTTGTTACAAACCTGCTGGTAGCACAAACTGGACTTAAAGTCTAGAAAATGCTGGATTGTAGCTGAACATTATTAGAGTATAAAATGGTTAGGCATAGGACGATTGCTGTCATTACCAGAGTCAATATGGGGAAAAAGTAAAAAGCTATCTGAAGACCTTAGGCAGAAAATGATTTATTGTCATAAAGCTGATAAAGGATACAAGAAGATTTCCAAGCACTTCAGTATCCCAATTTCAACTATTGTTTATATTATCAAGAAGTACAAGACTCATGGTACTGTCACAATGCTCCCTCGGGCTGGAAGAATGGTCTTTAACCATGAACAAGAAGAACTGTGAGGAAGGTTAATAATCCGAGATTGACTGCCAAATTCATTCAAAGTGAACTGGCTGCAAGTGGGACTGGGGTTTCCATTTCAACCACAGGTAGAGTATTGCATGGTGAAGGTCTCAATGGTCGCAGGCCAAGGAAAAAGCCACTCTTAAGAAAACGTCACAAGGACAATCGCTTCAAGTTTTCAAAACGGCATTTGAATGATGGATATGAGTTCTGGTCAAAGGTTATGAAAACGTGATGAAACAAAAATCGAGGTATTTGGTCACATTGATTATCATTATCTTTGGAGAAAGTCTGGTGAGGCGTACAAAGAAAAGAACAACATACCTACTGTCAAGCATGGAGGTGGTAATATCTTTCTATGGCACAGGAAATTTAGTTCCAATAAATGGTCAAATGGATTCCATAGCATACCAAAAGCTATTGGTCAATCATCTGAAACCCTTTGCTACAAAACTTGGTATAAAGTACAACTGGATGTTCTGGACCAATTTTGCATTGAAGAATGGTCAAAAATCATTAAAGAATCAAGTCAAAAGCTCATTGATAAATATCCTAATCGTTTAAAAGATGTTACTATTGTGAAAGGTGCCTCAACTAGCTATTAATTTCATTTTCCTTGTCAGGGTATTAATAGTAGCTGCTTTTATAGTGCCCCTAATCCTTCCCCTCTTGACGTCAGCCCACCAGTCCCAAACAATCCCTTTACAGTGTTCCATAGCAGCCTTAATTCAGTGTCTCTTTTCCTGATAGGATGACTCTTCATTAACCATTCCCTGTAGGAGGCAGTCTGGTGAAGTTCACTTCGCAGACTGTCGATGTTACAATATTAATATCATGGGTTCTTCCCTTTCTGTATTACCTGCATGATTTTAAAAAATGAATAATAATAATAATAAAATCTGTGTGTGGGGCTGCCTGTGTCGGACAGACACACGCCCCTCCCGGGGACGCAGACAACTGGAAACCTGAGAGTCCCGACAAACCCTGCGTGTGTAAAGGACCCCACATCCCAGAGAGCCTTGGAGTTATACACAGAGCCCCCACCCTGGAGAGAAACACATAGAGTCAGTTGTTTTTGCAGTCTTAGACAGAATAGTAAAAGCATAGCGAAGTCGTGTTAAACACATCTACAGCACGGTTAAAACCAAGTCAAGTTTAGTAAAGAATAGAGAGAGGAAATAAACATGATGAAAGGTTGTTTAACTTGCATTGTGTACACCAGTGGGTTTGTACACAATTAGGGTTTCCTTACTGGAATGCCTTCTTTAAGAAGGAAAAGATCCCTATCTGAGAGGAAAAGGAGGGAGACTGAGCGAGGGAGAGGGGTTAATTAGCCCAGGGTTGCTTTTCATTCCCCAAGGTGCTTGTTTCCTCTCAGCCAGAAATTCAGGAAAGCGGAAGTCAACTCTTGTTACAACTACAAACTTGAGAAGAAACAGAAGTTCAAAGAAGAGTGTGCAAGTATTGGGTGGTGGGGGTTCTTAAATTACTTTGGGGACCACTGCTGGAAAACCTAGAAGGCAGGGTCGCCCCAACTTGTGGTGGAAAACAATACTTTCCAACTAAATCTTTCGCTTACAATCAAATGCAACAAACTTAGACAAGTTACCTCCTCTAGTTTGCGCTATGGGGAGTTTATACAGCTCTGAATGGTTAATTATATTAATCACAATGTAAAGTTATAGCAATAGAAAAATGAGTGAGTGAGTGAGTGTGTGTGTGTGTGTGTGTGTGTGTGTGTTTGTAGCATGTTTGTCTATTTCAGATGCATTATTAGCAAGTGGAATCAGATAAAATGAACATGAGCACACTTACTCATAACAATTCTGAACTTCCACATGCTACATTTAAAAAAAAAAATCAATTCAAACTAAGAGCGAAATTCATCTTGGGAGAGTGTTAAACAAACGCTGTCCAGACCTGAGCCCTTCCATAGAGTTAAAGTGCTTCAAGCTAATTGAAAACCAGCAGAATTTATCTTTGGCTGCTTGTGTATTTCAAAGAGCCGCTGAAATAAGACGAGGTTGCATTCTAATGCAGGGATGAGAATGAGTCTTCGGCCAGAGGGAGTCAAAGTGTTAGAATGCCTTTGCACAGATACTGCATGAAAAAAACGTGTACAAGGATTTCTTAACTATGGTTGCATGGTACTCTTGATAAGGAGAAATACCATACATGCATTTTTCACGCATTCCTTGCTAGATGTTAGGCAACAGCTTTCTCTTATTCCAAGCCAAATAAATATTCAGAAATGATTATTGCATTTCAAAGGCAACTCTCAAATACCTTTCAATATTAAACATCTTCTTATGCCTGCAGTAGAGGCCCCATCACCACAGAGTGACTTCCATGGCATCGAAAGAATGAGGTTTATTTGCATAGAAGCTGCAGGGACCTCATTCCACACTTAGGTTGTTCATTTCTTCAGCACCTAAGCAGATATTTCTAATTGGTTTCAGGTCAGGTCCTGGTGAGGTCCACTGGGCAAGGGCACATTATTTTAACCCCAGAATTTATTTCAAGCATTTAGCACATAGATGATAAAAAAAAAAAAATCCTAAGCAATTACTTCTTTACAAAAACGTTTGTTGTTACCCACTTAAAGAGCGCTATAACTAAAATGGAGACCACAACCCTACCCAGGCTACTTATTTGTAGGTCCAGTATGTGTTACTGATAAGTTACTGGGATATGAGACCTCCATAAAACACAGAACTCTATTAACACTTATTAGATCATTTACAAAGTATTACAGAGCAAATTATAAACTGTAGTCGAAAGCTTTACAGAAAAAAAAAAAAAAAAAAAGAAGATGTGAGGCATTTGGAACCTGCCAAAGATTATGAAGAATTCTTCTTCTCGTATTTTATGAGTCTGCAGGCGGTATTTAATGTGCACTACAATCAGAAACTAGGGAAACGTTTAGGGAACAATCCTAAAGTTATTTAACCCTTTCAGGCATGGCAATCTCGTAGGTGGGTGGATACAAAAAACAAAAGCTCTCTTCTAGTCTTTATATGGGGACATATGGAAGACACAAATGCATGCACAAACAGGGATGCCATTTTTCCCCGATTTTGCTTGTTGGAAGATCTACAGGAGTACTGTGTGGGTGTGTGTGGGGAATATTGGGTTGGCACAGAGGGGGTTAAATTCCCCTGCCAGAATGCATGTGGAAATGTGGCTGGAGCCTTAATTGAATGATTGATGGTTAATTAGGCTCCAGCCTAATATAGGTAGGGAGAAATCCTTTGTCAGGATTATTTGAAACCCAGATGCGTTGGGGAAGGCAGCTGGGGATGAAGCACTGGGGCAGATCTGAGTGTGTTCCACATTATACAGCAGCAGCTTTTCTGAACACAAAAGAGACTCCATTTCAGAAATGGAGAGGCACGAGTGGGGGCGCACTTCTGGAATTCATTCAGAATTCCTAACGTTCTCCTTTGAATCACCTCTTTTTAGATCACACAAACTGTCAAGAGCCTGGTACCAGTCCAGCAACTCCACCAGCTCCAGCACATTCAACAACTCTAACACATCCAGCAGCTTCAAGAGATCCAGCAGCTCCAACAGATCCAACATCTCCATCTAGAACAACAGGGACAGCAGATCCAAAAGGGGGGGTAGATGCTGCAGGTTTATCAGATCCTACATCTGCTGCAATCCCTACAGACCAGGCAAGATCTCTCGTCACATCCACTGGTCCAGTTGTCGCTGTTTCAAAAGCTGGTAAGTGCAAACTCACTGGTTCCCTTTAGAAGCTATGGGACTGTAGGTTTGGGGGGTCAGTGACTTGGTTTTTGAAACTTAGCCCTGAGTGGGACACCCTCATAGCCATGCATGCACGAACACAGAAACCGAAGCGCTCCCTCACCCACCTGAGAGCTAGGCTGATAAAAGGAGTGGGAATTTCTCACAAGGAATCCCATGTAATCCCATGTTCTGCGTTTTAGAAGCTACGACGATCCCTGTGAATTCTACAGTTACAATTGTCGATACAAACCCAGCGTCTGACTCGGGTGCCTCCAGCACAGCTCATGCATCAGCCAACACTATAGCATCAACTCCAGGCAGCTCCACCACCTCTCCACAGACAGAGAGCAGCACTCGGTCACAGGCAACGACACACGCACGGGACACCACATCCTCTCCTTCAACACCAAATGAATCCACTGAATTACAGGGAAATTTCATACCAGAAGTAGTAAGTATGAGATGTGTGTTGTTTGTTTGTTTGTTTGTTTAATAGAAATGATATGTTCATTACCGTGTCTTGAACAGTCACCGGAGTCAACAGGTTCTTGTTCTGACAAGGCAAGTGTTTTGAATCTAAAAGCACTGTGTTTTCTGTTTCTCTCTCCCCCAAAAGCTGGTCCACTGTGTTCATAAGGAAGACATACAAGACAAAGATGCTATACAGCTGGAAATGAAAGAAGAAACCACTTGTGTAAGTACCAGCAGTTATCTTTTATTTGCAATAGCTTTTATATTTTTATTTTTAAAAAAGCAACCCTTGCCTTAACAATGTCAGATGGGTGGCAGGGCTACGATATTCTACTTTCACACACTAATACCTTATCTGAAGGGATCCAAAGCCAGAGGATCTATGCCCCCCTCCCCATGTACTTCCATGTTACTATTTAATCTGGTAAACTTTGTTCCATGTTTTATTTAGCATCCATATAGGATAAGAGTTCCCTATAACTGGTTTAGGACCATGAGCATAGCATGCAGGGCAGCTAAGGTCACTGAGGAACTCAAGTGGAGCCTGGAGCCAGGAACCCAGGAACCAATAGCCATCAAAGTTGAAAGAAGTTCTCACTTTTGGAAACAACAACAAACACTGAAGCGCTGAGAGCAACACAGGGAACACCCACTGGTGGGTTTGAAGCTAAGACTATCCAAGTGCAAAGGCAAAAGAGCCAGAAAAAAACACTCAGGACAGGGAATTTAATAAAGCTAATGCATCTCATAAAAGCAGGTTGTATTAGATAGCAAGTACCTAACCTGCAGTACACCGTCTGACCCCTCTTTGACAGTTCAATACAGGAGCTGCACAGGGCTGTCAAGGGAATGTATTACAACCACAGTAAATGAGTACCCCACACAAAGATAGCCACAACAGTTACACATGTGCTATACAGTTACAGGGAGCTGAACTGTTAGACAACGCAAACGTACAGTTCCTGTTATCAAGACCATTAGGTTTGTAAAAGAACTCTTTCATTTGGACTTTTTAATGTACTTGAAATGCCGTATGGGGAGGAGAGAGTGCTCTCTGGTGGTTTAAATTACAGTGTGCTCTTCACCACCTCTGTGAAGGAAATTAATCATTTGTAATTCTGGATCCTGGCAACATATCACTTCAAAGCAAACGGCAACTCAATAAACTGCATTGCATTAAGAACTGAGAAGGAAAACAACAAGCACCTGAGCGGAATCTCGGCTCTGTAATTTCCAAAACAGGAAACCTTATTTCTCTCCTTCGCCACCCATCTAGTTTGCTAACAATGGACCAGTGGAAGTGCCCTATTTAATTCACAACCAGAAAAAAGCCCAAACATCCTTTCCATCCTTTTCAAAAGCCAGGCTTCCTGACCTTTCCTGCATGTTCCTATAAACATCTTCCGATAACAGAGACGGAAAGGGCTTCGCAAGGATGGGATGGCACAGACAACACAGACAAATCTTGTCATGCGATACAGTGAACGCTATCTGTCCACTCACACTGTATGAAGTCATGAATAGAGATAAGGACTTTAAACAAGCCAGGAGCTGGGATGCTAGCAGCAAAGCTTCACACAGATTTTTTCCCCACAGAGGGCAGGATTACTCACATTTACCTCCTGTACTGTCAATACCTCGTCACACCCCACCCCTTGGTTTCCTAAGAAGTGCTGCAACACAGACTGAATGTTACCATCCTCTGAAAGCAGACATGGAAACATGAGTGCACTACAACAACAGACAAAAATAACTGAAGTGGAGTCATCAGGTTAAAAAATAAGTAGAAGTTTGGGGATACAGCTGCACAAACTCAGGTCTCAAGAAGTTCAACCGGCGAGTAAGCCCAAGCAAGCAGAGGAAGTGAGGCCACTGGCACCTGACCACAGCCTCAGTGGTTATTTTTGGCACATCTGGTATTGTTCGCTTAACAGCCATTGGCACTCATACCAAAACACACTTACTGTGCTCAGGGTTCTCAGATTATTAGCGTTATACCATCTGATAAGGCAGAGGAGCTCACAGTAAGCTTCCAATCCAATTTGCATCATCCTCAATTCCAGGATTTGGCATTAAGGATGATACTAATTGGATTTGATTTACTCATTTCTTTGTTCTGTGTTATTTGATGAGTAGCAGATCTAAGTGGTTTGGGAGTGTGGTACAGTCGATGCAGTTCCATTATTTTTGTGAATATTTCAGAACTGTTTCGCAGACTATGATGCACTATTTTATCCCCCCTGTCCCCAAAGTCTAAAAGCACACCCGAGCAGTCCCAGTGCACTGGCGCTCCAGTAAAAGAATATGTTATGCTGGTTGTTTTTCTCTGTCAGAATTCCATGCACAATTGAAATATTATGCACTATTAAAAATTGCAAGAGATTTTCATCTCCCTCCAGACAAAGAGTCTTTATGCCCTGTTCTACTTGAAAACAACACATGACCCCCTTCAGAAATAACACATGGCCTGATTGTTTGCACTGTGGCCTGGGGCTAGGAAGGAACTCTATCCAGGATCAGGGGGAAGGAATACTTCTTAGCAAGGTTTATTAACTATGGGCTGCAGATTGATCTCTCCCTGTGTCAGCCCCAGCCTTATCTTGGCAGTGCACCTTTCCACAGGAAGCAGCTCTCATATAAGAACGCACATTCCACATGTCTTAAACAGATACCAGCATCTTTGGAACCAGATCTTTGCACAAGTGAGCCAGTCACAAGCTTTCCACTTGAAAGAAGTGTTAAACACATTTGTTATGCTGACGCACATTTCAATTTGATGCCGATTTCTCTGATACACCTTTATATCAAAATGCAAGGGTCACCAACACTTCTAGTGGATGTAAACAAACACTCCGGCTCTCACAGGCCAACGGGTTTCAGAGGAAACTGCTTGAGATTTCAAATGAAGATCAGCAAGGAGAAGAATTCAGCATACATTGCTTTATTATATCTGATCATTTTAAAGATAAGAATTATGTCTGATCATTTTAAAGATTCTATTTAAAAAATGAATTATTAGACTATAAATTAGAAGGGTGAAAAAAGGGGAAGAATTCAGTTTTATGATCCAGGAAATATTATTAAATGATCACATGCAAGGGAAAAAAAACAACTCAATATCTGGGAGTCGTGCCATCCTAGCTAGTTTTTAATAGTAAATTGAATTTCTCATACAGAAACACATCACAACACTGTTTCATTTTTGTAAGTTACATTTTAAGTGCAGTTGCTGGTAATAAAAAAGTGTTTGATCTAAAACGGGAGATTTCCTTTTCCAACTCAAAGCCACAGCATGTGGTAGAGATCTATATTTCATAAAACAACTGGTAAAGCAATTAACAATAACCAGAGAGGAAACTTCTTCCCAGCGCCGAGGAACCTGCCTATTCTCACTGACAATGCCCATGCCATTATAACTACAGTCATCATTACGAACATGACAATGTAACAAGGAGCCAGGCTTCCAAATTACACAAATAAACCTTCTTTATCTTCAGCAGGAACCAACAGCCATCAGATAAATCACCAACCAGGCAAGCCAGTGGAAAATTCAGTATGAGAAAACTAGAGGAATGCAGCGAGTAAAAATAGTCCTGCGTGTTCCCACAAGAACAGGAGAAGTATCTTAAGAGAGAGAAAAAGAAAGCTGAGCCATGGCAGCCAGTTTGCTAGTAATGATGCCTGGCTGGTTATCATGGAGGTCATGTACCTCCACTTTGAGCTCCACCCTCACCTAGCCACGATGAAACTTGGAATGGGCTTTTTAGCACACTGTGCTTGGCGTTATTGTTGCACAAGCCCTGGCCGGATTGTATGGACCCTGGATTTGTCACAATATAACATAATTGGAAGGCAAGTGAATTACAGGTTACAGTGCTAGCATCCCACTGCTTGACGTATTAGCCACTGGTTTCACTGGTGAAGGAGAAATTGGAATTGAACCAAAAACCCTTTATCCTAAGCAGATGAGCGCATTTCCAGTAAGACGAAGCAAAACCCTTCAGTATTATTTATTACTACCATATGCATGCTCATGACATGTCTTTGCATTATATGAGTAGAGTTCACTATATACTGTCAGTAAACGACTTTAATATACTGTACTTGTTTCAATGTACAGTTGTTTACTGTAAACCGAGGCTAGAACTGCACAGAGATGCGTTTAATAAAACCACTTAAGAAATCGTCAACTCCTGCACATACGATAAAGATAATGGGCAACACAGTACTGGACCTGGCTGGCAGCCCAGTCATGTATAATAGACTCTCGTAAAAGCACAGCTGCTGCTGGTATTACTGGGGCTGTAGAGTTTGCAAACATGAGTCCACAGGGTCCCTGCTTGGTGTCTGGATCCCATTACATACAGTGAAGGGATTGTTTTCTGGTATTGTGCAATGCAGGGATGATATCATTAATGAGGAACAGGAGAGAACAAGGTGTGGGGGGCTCACCCTAATCCTGGACTCGCCCCTGGGATACGAGGCTTCCAGTCCGCTGCGGCTCAAGACAGATCGACTTCATTCTCTTGCAGCTGTTCGGGGAGTGGTGGGGGGTCAAACATCAAGTCTTGGAAAAAAGAACAACAAAAGTAAAAGTTTAAAATGATGGCCTAGCAACCGTCATCAAAACAGCCAACAGGCTGCACTTTACAGGACAGGCCGCAAAGAGTGTTAAATCTGTCAAATGATTCCACATAAGAAGTGTACAGAAATCTTGGAAGACAATTTCCTACAGTGTTGTGAACAGGGTAACACTTTACATTGTGTATCTAATGAGTGTACACTTACATAGTAGTTACTTAGTAAATGCATGTGTACTTGCACTTAATTACAATGTTATTATGCACACTTACAATGTACTTTATGTGTAAATCTTATTGCACAATATATGTAAGTATACCGTTCTATCATAGTTAGAGTTAAGTATAGAGTTAGGGTTAGGCTTAGTAGGGTTAGGTTCAGAGTTAGGGTATTGTTTAAAGTGTGCAAAAATGTGGCTATAGAGTGTGATACAAGTAAGAAATGCCAGTGGAGAGATGGCTGATATGAACTAGCTTGCAACAAATCTTCAGTGCTCTACCCTTGGAACTCATTACAATGCATCTGAAGAGTCTACTGAATTCAACAAATCATGAAATCGTAACAAAAAATTATATGCTCACTCCATTTTAAAACTCAAACGGGAACCCTGACCTTGGCATTGTGTCTGCTTGTATTTGTGTTTGCAGGAACAACTCAAACAGCTGATCCTTGAAGTGAAACATGAACTGTGCAACGAGGACAGCCAGTGCAATATTGCCATCTATCAAAAGCCCAGGTCCAAGAACATTCTCATCAGCAGCTCTAAAATCACAGGTACGTTAGAGCAGGGCTGCAGTACAGTCATGCAGTTATAAGAACATCCTCATCAGCAGCTCTAAAATCACAGGTACGTTAGAGCAGGGCTGCAGTACAGTCATGCAGTTATAAGAACATTCTCATCAGCAGCTCCAAAATCACAGGTACGTTAGAGCAGGGCTGCAGTACAGTCATGCAGTTATAAGAACATCCTCATCAGCAGCTCTAAAATCACAGGTACGTAAGAGCAGGGCTGCAGTACAGTCATGCAGTTATAAGAACATTCTCATCAGCAGCTCTAAAATCACAGGTAGGTTAGAGCAGGGCTGCAGTACAGTCATGCAGTTATAAGAACATCCTCATCAGCAGCTCTAAAATCACAGGTACGTTAGAGCAGGGCTGCAGTACAGTCATGCAGTTATAAGAACATTCTCATCAGCAGCTCTAAAATCACAGGTACGTTAGAGCAGGGCTGCAGTACAGTCATGCAGTTATAAGAACATCCTCATCAGCAGCTCTAAAATCACAGGTACGTTAGAGCAGGGCTGCAGTACAGTCATGCAGTTATAAGAACATCCTCACCAGCAGCTCCAAAATCACAGGTACGTTAGAGCAGGGCTGCAGTACAGTCATGCAGTTATAAGAACATCCTCATCAGCGGCTCTAAAATCACAGGTACGTTAGAGCAGGGCTGCAGTACAGTCATGCTGTACATTCCACTGCTCTGTTTTTATATTTTGCCAGATGGGATTATGTAGTTCAGAAACTAATATTGTGATCCTCACATTTTAGCACCTGAGAAGTTACTATTAGTGGACCAAAGATTCATTGAAACATTGAAGTGAGTTTATACCTATATACGCATACATTACTATATATATATATATATATATATATATATATATATATTGTATATATATATATATATTCAAATATTAATTTCAAAGCACTGAGAATGTTTCCAAACACTCTTTTAAAAGCCGTTCTAAAACAGTGTTTAAATGGTTTGTGAATTGGTCCGCAGTGATACCGGCTTTTCTAACGGAGTCCAGATTAGGGTTTAGTATTTGTAAGTGTTCATTAGGTTCTTGTTTTCCCCTTGCTTCACAGAAAACCCCAAAGACGTGGCCTCCTACTTGAACAGTGAAAATGCGAAGAAACAGGTAATTTGTATTTTCACTGCCTTTGTGGGAACAGAGCGTAAAACAGGGACAGAAATGCAGGCTATAACCAGCGGCGTACCTTTTAATTGCGTCTTCACTGCGTGTTACCTCTTTAACACTGGCCTATGAGGTAATGCTGCTAGCGTTTCCTGTCAGCTGGAATGCATTTCTGTAGCCGGTTTATTAAGAAGATATCATTTTTTTAACCTAAAGTTAAATAAAATGATGCTATACAAAAAGGATGAGGTTTTTTTCGTGTGGTTTCTTGAATACAATATAGATTATGTTGTAAACTCACTGTTGAGTAATACGCATTTAACAACGCGTCCTATGGTCCCTATCACAGACTATCACGGTGGAACTTGCGTTTCAGTGTGACGTTATTGTTTTAGCCATTCATTTTTTGGTTTAGTAACAACACATTGCATATTGCCCCTCAAAATACAGTAGAAATATTAAACTTACTGTGTATTGTGTTGGTCATTTGCTGCGATAGCTTGCCATAGTAACCGCAGACACACAGCTGCTTCGCATTATGGGATAATTCATTAATTGACTTCCTGGGAAGGCTTGTTTGGTTGAAGTTGCACATACAGAGATCGTGTGCATTATTCCAAACTTCAAATCTAGTGCACCACAATAATGAACAGTAACTGCTGGAACACGCTCAGACAGTAATTCAGATTCTGTTTGGCGGCTGTGAGTCTTTTCCCATCAGCCTTGAACTGGTGCTGACACTGCGCAAAAGTATTTAACCACACGCTCTACTTAGGGTGTCAAACCACACCTGGGATTCACCTCTTTCTTAATCAGAGAGGACGAATATAAAATCTTTTTTTTATTGTACAGGTATAAATACACAAAGCAACATGGACCAAAAGAAAATGCAACGCAGCAGATTTAAGAAATTTGAAGAAAAAAAAAAAGCAGTGTTTCGTTCGGTTCATTGTGTCACTTCTCACCCCTGTGCCAACATCTCTTCAGATAATAGTCGAAACAGCAGGAAATACAATCCTATGAGCGCTAAAGCAATTCCCTTATGGAATGATAACATTCCCTATAACTAAGAGCCAGATGAACAAGTACATGATATAAAATGAACTGGTAACACTGGTTAGAGCGTTGCATCCTGTTAACGGGCAGTATGCTGTTTATAAACAAACGCAGCAGGTTCCTAAGTACATGCAGTAAATAACAGAAAATAGCCATGAAGTGTTCAAGATTCGGGACCAAAACAATGTGACATAACTAATAGGCTGCTAGCATTAATTACAGTAAGTGTTTCGCTATTTAATGGCAGTAGCTGAGACACATATAAACCACTGACTTGAAACAACCATTTTACCTCTTTGGTAAAACTTGATACATGAATCTCTAATAAAAAAAAGCCACGCTTACACAAACTGATTTATTGCTTGTTGAAAAATGATGCTTCAGATTGGTTTAATGACGAGACAGCGTATTTCTGGTTGAGTCAATTGCATATGGTGGGGGTGGAATGGACAAAATGCATTGCAGTCTGGTAATGAACATAGACACTAGATCAACCATTGCAGCTGCACACTGTTTGAAATCTCAGGGGCTGTCTGCCTGCGAGAGCTGTCTTATGTGCATTGGAAAACAATGCATGTTTAAAATAGATATTTAAAAAGGAGACCATTGAGGGAGGACCAGGGTCTAAAACCGCTGGCTAGTGGTATATCTCTGGTACAGTAAGTGCTGTATATAGAAACAGGATTATCTGTGAATGGGGCTCAACAAGGGATGTAAATAAGACTCCCAATGCCAAGCAGTTTGATCCATTCCACATTAAACAAGACACTCCTGAGCTTGTTACCTATAAACTGGGGCTAATCAAGCTTGTAGTAGAACCTGGAATGGGGGATGCTGCTTTGCAGCAGGAGTCTCGTTTCCATGCCTGAGACTGGATATGGGTGCTGTAACATTGGATCCCTCCCTTCTCTCCTTCAGCTTGGCCTCATGACTGTCACACCTCACTGGAGGAAGCATCCCCCAAGTATCCTGGTCTCCTTGGTCATTGCGGGCTTGTTGCTGGCAGCTCTCCTGATCGGGGGATACTGCTACAAGACCCGAAAGACTGGGAGCTCCAAGGGAGAGAGACTGGTCAGTATTGCGCTTGTAACCCAACAAGCCATGAGTGCTGGGATTTACCGCGGGTTCCACACCTCGCAAACCTGTAAGGCTGCTTCATACTTCATTCTTGCAACTGGGCTGGCAGACAGTCGCACGGATGACTTGAGAGAGGCTAGAAACCACCCTCTGTGCCGGTCACACAGTTGAAATGAACCATCCTTTACTACTGAACCTGTTCTTCATCTGTCATATAGATATCGATGCTGAGTTTAGACTTCATACATCATCACATTGAGCAATCTGGCTGTAATAAACATCTGGCAAAAAGATCATATAGCAATATGCATACTAATACAATTCTAGTGTCTCTGTCTGCCAGTAATTACAGCAGCTGCTGTTCTATTCTATTGACCTCGATAGTGTGATCCCTTTAAAATACATACAGCCTAATTATATCTATCTATGTAGAGATCTAGCTATCTATCTAGATACACAGACAGGGAACAACATGGTACTTTCATACACAGTGACTATAAAAAAGGGAAACAGCTGTGTAACAAAAGCAGCAAAATCAAAAAGAAAGTTAATGTAGGTCCACAAAAATGTAAATGTAATTTCAGACTTCTTCAGTCCTTCTTCAGCTGGATGGTAAGAGCAATGCTGTAAACAAGCTGTTGTTGTGGACCAGTTGTCTTTGAAAAGAAATGTTCCGGAAGATGATGTCATAACTTCAGGATAGAATGTTAAATATTCTGTATATAAGCATTCCAAAATTAATCTTGGGCCCTATTCCAAGAAAACGTTAACTTTCGAGTTGTTATTATTAAAGAATATTTTATTCATAGTCTGTTTTTTTATTAATAAAATGCAGTTTGATATTTATGAAACTCAAAAAAGCCAACAGCAGCCTACAAGGACAGTCTCATGAAAACGATACCGCGTGTTATTCATAAAAACACACATTTTGTATGCAGCACTAATGAGTTCATTGATTTATATTTACGCCTATAGACCGAAGACCCCTATCAGGCGGAGAGCGATAACCAAGGTGGTACTCTGGTGTCCGTGGCCCCCCTGCACCCACCCGAGTCACAGGGGAAGCCCAGCACTAACAGGGACTCGCAGGACACGGGAAAGAACCACCCCCCCAGCCCCAACTCCACCACCACCACCACCAACGGGCATTCTGCCAAGCAAGCCCCCGTGGCAGACACAGAGCTGTAGGGACAGACAGCACACCCTGAGCACACCCAGAAGGGCGAGTGCATATCGAGACAGGAATCCATTCTTCTTCGTTTCCTCTCCCTCACCGATATCGGTTGAGCGTAACTCGCCACTTGCAGAACTTATTTAAAGAATCAAGATTGTGAAGTGCTGTCTGGGTTGCATTGGTCAGCAAAAAAAAAATTAACAAAGCAAACTGAACTGCAGGGAGTGCTTTCAATATGGGACAAATGCCAATGCAGATCGCAGTAGACACAATACATCATGATCTGTGGATGCACAGGTGCTAAACTGCAGAAGAACCAACGCAGTATAATTCCAAGTGTAATCAACGATTTAAACTGCTCTGCCTTGCAGTAATTTCTCCCAATTGAAAGCACCTTCTGTACAGTGGATAGTCCTGTATATTTAGACAAGGTGATGGCTTAGAGAGTTGGTGAAGTGAAGACTGGGCTGAACAACTGGTGCTTTATATTACAAACTAAAACAATTGGCTTTAGTAAGAGGTAAAGCAAAATTCAGCATTCAAATAATTCTCCATTTCATTACTGCAAGCTTTACTGACATACTGAGCTTTTTCTCCACTACAAAGTTGAACCCGCTTACTTCTTAAAGCTGGCAGTTTTGCACCGGAGAAAGACAAATAGTAACATGGGCACATGAAGTGGGTTTTTTTTTGGTTTTTTTTTTGGTGCGTTTGTTTATTTGTTTGTTTTTTATTTTAGGCATTCCAAACCCAACTTTTCATTTTACTATCGGCTTTTTGTTTGTTTTTGTCTGGTTAGGAATTAATATTTGAAATAAATTAGTTTTGTATGAATACTGATATTTTTCATAATTGTGTATGTGTAAATAAGTAGTCGATTGCTGCTTCCTGTTATAAGTAAAACATTCTGTATATGCCTATACGTTGCAAACATGTTATGTGTTTTATGTTTCTTTGGTTCTCATCTATTGTATATGTTCATGGCTTGGGCAAAAAAAAAAAAAAAAATCTGGCAAATTGACGTGGTTTGCATAACATCTTTGCATGTGTAGAGGGTGCTAGTGTGTGCACACAAGAGCAAGCACATGCAACTGCATAGCTGATCTGTTAGAATTTGACAAAGGTGTTGTAGTGGGCTCCTTTAAAGACACATGCAGGCTAAATTCAAACTCTTCTTTAGCATACCCCAGTCATCACAGCTTGACTGATTTTGCAAGTCCCTGGAAGAGCAGCCCTACTGTGCAGGGAGTGTTACGACGCAATGCATCACAATATGTTCAGCTGCAGTGCCATGTTTGTACAATACAAACATTTCGAGGCAAAACTGCAGCAGCATATGAGCTTGGCGAGCGAGCGAGTTTTTATTCTGCATGTGTGCTGAACAGTCCTGGCATCACAGACTGGAGCAAGCTGCCATCACACAATTTCATCTCACTCGCAAGTACAGTAGACACACACATGTGTTTTGTTTTTTTTGTCCAAGCAATGTACATCTTCCAGGGTTTTTTTCTGAAGTATAGGACAGATCTTCTGTTGTGTGTGTGTGTCTCCTGTTTTGAGAGCGATGGTTCTTGTAGCATGCCTGTGAGCTCTAGTTTGTGATGTTGCTGTTTCCGACGTGAAAGCTGTGTTCATTGCTTTGTAAGACTGAGGAGCCCTTATAGGCCAGGAGACAAAGGGAGGAGACCCGCCCTGCAACAGACATGTGTCTCACTTGTATATCATTTTCAGGGGGTCCTGTAAAAACTTGCATTCTTTTCTGAACCAATAGTCCTATGCAGATATTGTTCGTTTGACATTTTTTCTGGGGGTTAGGCTTGGAACACATGTCTTCTTACCAATTGTAACCCATAAAAAAGAATTATTTTGTAAATAAATAATAATAATACATTCAGAAGTATCCTGTGCACTTGAGGTTTGTGCTGTGAACCCTTTCTCTGGATTTACTTATACAGCAGACTGTATGAGTTCCCTTCAGTTCTGTATCATGCTAAATTAACAGCCAGTTTTTGTCTCCTATATTAAGTCAGTTTAAGTGACTGGTAGAACTGAGGGGTCAATGTCAATATGATCCTTCACTGTAAAGAGTCTGGATGCGCAGGTCACACAGATCACGACTACAAGAAAAACAAATCTTTGTCCAATGCAGAGGGTGTGTGCTCAAGGAGCCAGTGGAGCAGATGTGTGCGTGTGTGTGTGTGTGTGTGCTCGTGTGTGTTTTCCCTCTAGTTTCTCAGCACTCAGGCCAGTTGAAAACTATTCTCCCAGAGGAATGAAAGGAAGAGGTCCAGATCTAATCTAGACCAGCGTGTTCTCCATTAATCACAGGCAAGCAGAAAGGTCAAAGACTACTCCGATTTCATGAGAATGAAATCAGACTCGCGCCCGTATGAAACCCAACCACAACAAGACCAGCAGTTAAGCTTTTTACTTGCACTGCATTGAACTGTTAGAGTTACTACTGTCCCACAAACAGGCACATGGGATTATATGCCTGGCTGCATGAAGTGTCCAGAGAACATGTAGTTACTCCTTTGTTTTCCAAAATAAGCCCATGCATCTGTCTCCTAGTATAAGCACTGCACCAAAGATGAAATGCGTAACACTATACTATGTGCCTCTAATTGCTATATATTTCACATAGTAGTCAGTACTCAGTAAATACACATAATTACAATGTTATTAAGAATAGTTACAATGTACTTAATGTGTAACATTTTTTGCATGATATATTTTGTGGGTTAGAGTTAGTTATATAGTGCAAAAGGATATAGATAGATAATAAGTAACTACTATTCTACTACTATGTAATAGTAAATGCATAGCAATTCGAGGCACAATGTAAAGTGCTACCCATTGAATCTGTTGTGAGTCGCGTTACCATTAAATGTAAGGCGCTCGGGTGAAGATGTTTATAAATCTGCATTGAGCATGTTAAGCTGCAGCAGTAGCATTGATAAAAGTCCACTTTAAATCCCTGTAGGTGGATTTCTAATAGATTTATGCTTTGTTCTTTCTCTTCAACTGTTTCCTATCATAACCCAGCAAACAAGCCCAACCCTTTAAGAGTACTGCTTTCAATACGTGAATGCAGTTCAAATTCAGGATAACTCGGTTATTTTCTCATAGGGTTCCTCAATATTCTGCAGTCAGCTGCTATGGGTTAATATTTATACTCACCTCCAAGTACAGGTCCACAGTGGAAAGCATACTCTATCACAACACAGACACACAATTCAGCCTTTTGGGTTCATTTCAAGTGCAATCTTCTATTCCACTGACAAAACAAATAAACAAATACATAAATAAATAAATAAATAAACAGTCAACTTTATTTTACAATTGAATTCTTTCAAGGTTTCACAATTTCCTTCTTGGCCTATCAGATGTTTACTTCCTGTTACTACCGGTTTCCTGCTGCCAGTCTGGGATGGGATTTTTGCTTTTATAGAGGAATTATCCAGGAAAACCTCCTTGACATTAAACATTTTCTGTGGAAACAATTACCACCAAACATTTTCACACTGGAGCATTGTAATGCAGCCTCGCTGTCACACGGCAGGCCTGAACTAAATGGTCTTCAACTCTTATGAACTAATACACACAGGTAATCCACTGCATTACCATGGTAACATTTATATATTTTATCAAGACCGCTGTGCAATATTGTGTTGCAATTACTGGTGTAATGCTGTGTTCTTAGAGGCTGTGCTTCAAGGTACCACAGTATAAATGGTTCTATAATGGCACGGTCATTTCTAGAACGGCTAAATTAAAATGTTCAGAGCTGAGGACAACTTTGTTATGATAGTGTGTTCAAAGTCACAGTTGAAATATTATCTTGCACCACATTATGGTTTCGCTATGGGTGTTAACACCGCAACGCTTTCCCCAGTCAAACACCCAAACTCTACTGGTCCCTTGACAAGGGCGGGATCCAGCAAGTCCCACAGCCAAAACCTCCCTGCACAGCTGTCAAGTGCTATATATATATATATATATATATATATATATATATATATATGTATATATATATATATATATATATATATATATATATATATATATATGTGTGTGTGTGTGTGTGTGTGTGTGTGTTGCATACAGAGCCGTTAGCCGTGATGACATAAGCGCTGAGAAATACATTTATTTCCGCTTAACTCTGCTTATTAATCCTCCACATTTAAGATCAAATAGAATACCCCCCCTAAAAACAATATGACTGCATTTTTGTACTGACGTTGAATGATTTTAAACTGATATATATATATATATATATATATATATATATATATATATATATATATATATATATATATATATCAAACACTGTCAATCAGGGGTTTAATTAAATGATGTCAGTGATTGCCAAGGAAATAAAGGCAGCCAATACTATCAGTAAGGGAGTGCTAGGGATTCAAAAATAGGAAACAATGACTGCTGCTTTGCATGCATATGTTTAAACCTTTTTACAAAATGTAACCCTCACCCTAACCAACTGTAACACAATTATATCAAAAAAGGGTTCAGGTTCGGGTTCGGGTTTGGGTTCAGGTTCGGGTTTGGGTTCAGGTTCGGGTTCGGGTTCGGGTTTGGGTTCAGGTTCGGGTTCGGGTTTGGGTTAGGTTCGGGTTCGGGTTCGGGTTTGGGTTCAGGTTCGGGTTCGGGTTTGGGTTTGGGTTCGGGTTCGGGTTTGGGTTCGGGTTCGGGTTAGGGTTAGGGTTAGGGTTCGGGTTAGGGTTAGGGTTCAGGTTCGGGTTCGGGTTCGGGTTCAGGTTCGGGTTCGGGTTTGGGTTCGGGTTCGGGTTCGGGTTTGGGTTTGGGTTCAGGTTCGGGTTTGGGTTCAGGTTCGGGTTAGGGTTAGGGTTAGGGTTCGGGTTAGGGTTAGGGTCAGGGTTATATCGTGTAAAAAGATTTACACATTAAGTACATTGTAAGGATGCATAATGGCATGTCATTATATGTAAACCCACACGTATTTATTAAGTAACTGCTCTGTAAATGTCTTTAAAGACACCGAATGCAAAGTGTTACCTAATTTCCCTTATAAAGTGTGCTGCGGCAGACCATAGGGAAAGCATAGCACACTGTATTAAAAACAGGGAGTGCAGAGTGGAAGCATGGCTTGATAAACTCTGGCAGAGGCACACTGTACAGTCACGGGATGCAAACTGACTCACATGTTTCAGGGGAGCAGCGGGAGAGCAGGTGTGTGCAGTGCTTTTGTATGATAATAAGGCATCATTAATCTAAGTGCATTGGAGACCAGCTGCTATTATCATAATTTCACAGGATGCCATTAGTTATTAGGAGTAAGTGCTTTACCCAGCAAGGTCCCTCAGCATTAACCCATTTCTTTTTGGTCCCAGTATCACACTGGTATTTGCCATTTCCTGTCAGTTATGATAAATTGTATCTGACTTGGAACTAATTACTGTATAAGGATAGAAATGTATCCTAGCGTTCCTTATTGAAAGAGGGTTGGTAACGGCGAAGGAGATTATTAAAAAGATATTACTATCCTTAAAGCCTTGGGTTTTTTTTATTTTATTTTTTTTATTTGGTTTAAACCTTAATGAGTAAGTAACGGGGTTCCCAAAAAATCTAGCGTTCCACGTCCCCACGTGTTGCTACAACTGTTTAAATAACGCACCTGATTTTTTTTTTCATTGAACATCCTGACAACTTTTTACACTTATAACTTTAAAGTCTGTTTCAAAGCTCTTTTCAAAATGCCTGCTCTAGTGCACTGAGAGTGTAAGGATTATTGCCCACATTGTCAAACAGGTAACACAGGTAACAGGTAACACAGCAATAACGATCCACAATGTGATACGGAACAGAAAAGCCAGCGCGCTTGTTGTTATGTTTTGTTGTTTTGTTTTTTATTGCTCTTCCTGCAGTGATTTATAGGACAGATATCAAACCCCACTGCACAAGAGCGGACATTTTGAAAAGAGCTTTGAAACAGACTTTAAAGTTATCAGTGTAAAAAGTTACATACAGTACACAAAGCAGCGTGTGCAGTACTCAGTTGCACATTGACAGTCTAAATAACAGTTGCAGAGTGAGCTTGTCTCCTTAAAGGGTTAACGATCACATTGTGAGTTGTAATAAAACCACCTGCTCGTAGCCTATAAAGCAGGTGATCATTGACTCTCCTCGGGAGTTTCTGCACTGGGGATGGCCTGGTTTTGCAGTTTATAGCTGTCATCCAGCAATCAGGCTTCCCAGACAATCCCTCCTGTGTGTCGCGGAGCAGCTGCTGATGTCAGTGTGCCGGAAACCTGCACACATGTGCTTCAGAAGCGGCAAGCAACAGTCAAAGCCCTTTACTCAGGGCTAGATTCTCACAGATATTTCCTGCAACTCGTCATTTGCACAATTTTTCAAAAGGAAACAAAAGCACCAAACCAGAAGCAAGGTGTCATTAGGGTTAACTCTTACCCTAATGACCCTTTGGAGTAAATAGCCCTGAGAATCTGTCCCTTAGCGTGTTATCTAACTTACTGTACATCAGATGTTGGCTGTGTATTAAAGGTGTAACGAATAGTTTCTGACCTTCATTTTGGATTCAATAAATGATTTCTAATAAGTTGTCGACTCTCTGTCACTTAGGTCTGTAGGTATTTCGAGAAACTAATGTACCACAGTTTAAATAAAGACAGATGACACAGCATTCATTAAAGGGAAGTCCTAACTAGTAGAGCACTCTGTCTGTCCAGTAAAGAAAGCATGAGGGAGTCTAAAGTGTACGTACCAACATGTACAAGACACATGCTTTCTACGCTCTTCCTAGAGGCTTGCCTTGTGCAAAGTAAAGACTGAGTTATACAATCAGAAATAACTGACGTGTTAAGTGGAGGAAGGGAACGCTAAATAGGGAAACGGATTCCATGGCAGGGTTATTCAAAATAAATCCTATATTCCTCTATTGATCATCTACCTATTTTAAAGCATCTTCCAGTACCCAAATAAGCACGAGCCCCTTTAAGATTACTGGGAGCGTGCACAGCTCCATAAATGGGTTACTAGATGGGTTCTGGTTGGCACACACTTCTGCAAGGAGACGCGAGCTTGAGAGCAAGCAGGCTCTGATCCAAGATCCTGGAGGAGAAGGCAGCCGCATTGCACAGAAGCTGTGCAAGCCTTGCAAAATCCGCACCCTGAGGCTGCACGCTGTGCCAGAGACAGCGTGGAAAACAACGGCTTGAGAATGTGCCCTTTTCATTCTCAGAATGGAATTCGGAGGTAACCAAAGGCTGGCAGAATCAGTGGCGTTTTGTAGAGCGGGGTTGAGGTCTGCAAAGAACCCACAGTAAAAAATTGATACCCCACAGTTAATTTGGTCCCCAAAAAAATAATTATTAAGTTATAGTATTTAAAATAAATATTATTACAGTTTATAGCTTGTTCTGTAACTCCCCATTCAGGCTCTTCATTGAAGGAAACGAAACAGGACCGTGTTGGGGGGCAGGATACACTTACTAATATGGTTTACAAAATCCATGAAGCATCTATAAAGTCAAATAAAGATTTCATAAAAAAGAGATCTCGTGAGGTGGAGGATTTCTGAAGGCACTGGCCAGCAGTAAGGAAATTACAGAGCTGTTTGGAACTGCCTCTAGCAATGTAAGACAAGGATGGATGCTATGCCAACTTGCAAACAAGCTCACCCAGAAATCAGATGTCAGCCCAGGCCACTAGTGCTTATACAGAATGTATTTGCTGATTTACTGCACCTCCTACCTGCAGTACCCTGTAAAATCTTACCTTTGAC